>NC_134093.1:23362972-23670437 GCF_000715075.1 Nicotiana tabacum | reverse complement strand
TTCGATTACTGATTTCATGAGTTGTACAATAGTCCCCGAGTTGAGTTCTTCATCCTCGACCGACAAACCTAAGTTTGCAAGAGCATTGGCCTTGCTGTTCTGCTCTCGAAGTACATGTTACAAAGTCCATTCCTTAAATCGATGTAGGGTCACTTGTAATTTATCCATGTACCTTTGCATTCGATCTTCTCGGACCTCAAAAGTCCCGTTGACTTGATTTACCACGAGGATGGAATCAGATTTAGCCTCCACGATCTTGGCTCCCAAACTTCTAGCTATTTCGAGACCTGCAATCACGGCCTCATACTCGGCCTCATTATTAATCAATTTTGTAGTTTTAATAGACTATCTAACTACATTACCTGTGGGTGATTTTAGTATGATGACCAGTCCAAACCCCTTTGCGTTCGAGGCACCATCCGTAAAGAGGGTCCAGACTCCCGAAGAGGTACCCCATTTTATTAGTAATTCTTTTTCAATCTCGGGTACGAAGGCTGGCGTAAAGTCAGCCACGAAGTCTGCTAAGATTTGAGATTTAATAGCGGTTCAAGGTCGATACTCGATGTCGTACCCGCCGATCTCTATGTCCCATTTGGCCAATCGACCTGAAAGCTCAGGTTTGTGTAAAATATTTCGTAAAGGATAAGTCGTTACAACATGTATCGGATGGAACTGGAAATGTGGTTTTAGTTTCCTAGAGGTACTTATTAAAGCAAGCGTTAATTTTTCTAAGTGTGGATATCTAGTTTCGGCCTCACCTAAAGTTCGACTGACATAATAAATAGGGAATTGCGTACCTCTCTCTTCTATAATTAGGACTCCACTTACCGCTATCTCCGAGACAGCTAGATACAGATAAAGCTGTTCGTCTGCCTTCGGGGTATGAAGCAAGGGCTCGATAAATACCGTTTTAGATCTTCCAAAGCCTGCTGACATTCCTGAGTCCATGAAAATTCACTTTTCTTTTTAAGCAGGGAGAAAAATCGGTGGCTCCTATCTGAGGATCTCAAAATGAATCGTCCCAGGGCGGCTATCCGTCACGTTAGTCTTTATACGGCCTTTACATTATCTACCACTGTGATGTCCTCTATAGCTTTGATTTTATCGGGGTTAATCTCGATTCCTCGATTAGACACCATGAAATCGAGAAACTTACCCGAGCCAACTCTGAATGCACATTTTTCGGGATTGAGCTTCATATTGTATTCCTTTAGTATGTCGAAAGTTTTTTGCAAATGCTTTAAATGGACCTCTGGTCGCAGGGATTTAACTAATATGTCATCAATATAAACCTCCATTGATTTTCCTATTTGCTTTTCGAACATTTGGTTTACTAGGCGTTGATAAGTTGCACCAGCATTTTTTAGACCGAATGGCATTACATTATAACAATAAGTTTTGTACTTGGTGATAAACCAGGTCTTTTTCTGATCCTCCGGGTTCATCTATATTTGGTTGTACCCAGAATAGGCATCGAAAAAACTGAGAGTCTCATGGCCGGCCGTGGCATCGATTATACAATCGATATTAGGCAAAGGAAAAGAATCCTTAGGGTATGCTTTATTCAGGTCTTTATAATCTATACATATTCTAAGTTTGTTCCCCTTTTTAAGGACTACCACCACATTTTCTAGCCATTCAGGATATCTTACTTCCCGAATGGACCCTATTTTAAGAAGTTTGGTTACCTCGTCTTTGATGAAGGCATGTTTGACCTCAGACTGGGCCTTCTTTTTTGTTTTACCAGGTGGAACTTTAGGTCCAAGCTTAGCTTATGCGTGGTGACTCCCGGTGGGATCCCTGTCATGTCAAGATAGGACCAAGCGAAACAATCTATGTTAGCTATAAGAAATTGAATCAGCTTTCTCCTAAGCTCGGGATCTAACCATGTTCCCAGGTATACCTTTTTGTTCGGGTAGATATTCGATTAGTATGACTTGCTCCAGTTCTTCGACCGTTGATTGGGTAGTGTCGGAATCATCGGGAACTACGAAGGATCGAGGGACTCCATGTTCATCATCTTCATCAGTCTTTTGATTCTCTAATTGGGTCGAAGCTGATGTTTGTGATTGCTATTTGGTATTCTGTTCCTCCTTCGAATTCGATCATTTTGCTTATGATAATGATGATAGCAGAATCACTTCATCGATGACAAATATTTCTTTAGTGGCCGGTTACTCCATGTAAACCATTTTGCTTCCCTCCGATGTTGGGAACTTCAAAACTTGGTGGAGGGTGGAGGGTACAACCATCATATTGTGGATCCATGGTCTTCCGAATAGGGGGTTGTATCTCATATCGCCTTCGATCACGTGGAACTTCGTTTCTTGGATGGTCCCGGCCACGTTAACTGGTAGGATTATTTCGCCCTTAGTAGTTTCACATGCCATATTGAATCCGTTTAGTACCAAGGTTGTGGGCATGACTGGTCTTGTAGACCGAGTTTCTCTACGAACCTCGATCGAATGATATTGGCCGAACTACCAGGATTAATTAGCACACGTTTAACTTGAGTTTTATTCATAAGTACATATATTACCAGTGCATCGTTATGTGGTTGCGTGATTCCTTCCGCGTCTTCATTATTAAAGGACATGGTTCCTACGGGCGCGTAATCTTGAGCTCGAGATCGCTTCTCTCTTATAACCGATGTCTTAGTGCGTTTAAGAACCGGCCCCTGAAGGATATCGATCCCACCAATGATCATGTGGATGATGTTTTGTGGCTATTCCTATTCGTTTTGCCTATTGAAATCCCAGTTTTTGAAATGGTTTTTGGCCCTGTCACTTAAAAATTCTCGAAGGTGCCATTTATTGAATAACCGGCTACCTCTTCTCTCAGTTACCTGCAATCTTCCGTTCTGTGGCCATGAGTGCCATGATATTCACACATTTGATTGGGATTCCTCTGGGAAGGATCAGTCTGTAGAGGTCGAGGCCATTTAGTATCTTTGATGCTTCTGATAGCCGACACGATAGTGGATGCATCGATGCTGAAGTTATACTCTGATAACCGTGGTACTTCCTTAGGTCCGGTATGCCTGTCGAACCCATTTCTGTTCATCAGCCCCCGAGACCCTTGGCCTCACTCACTTCTTTTATTGCCTTGTACGGGGTTATGTCTTGGTTCGTTCCCCCTCTGGTCTCCACTATATGGTCGATATCGGTCCCTGATCGGCCTTGGTTCTCGATTGATGTCCCTTTTAACAATGGGCCCAGAACCCAACCGGTCGTCTTAGACTCTTATTTTGGATTGATACTGATTGTGCATATCAGCCCAAGTAATAGCTGGGTACTCGATCAGGTTATGCTTCAGTCGCCATAAATCCATCGAGCTTCATTCGTTTAGACCTTGAGTGAAAGCTTGAACAGCCCAATCGTCTGTGACTGGTGGTAGATCCATTCGTTCCATTTGGAAACGAGATACGAATTCTCTTAGCATCTCATTATCCTTTTGTCTTACCTTGAATAGGTCCGACTTCCTAGTCTCGACCTTTATGGCCCTAACATGTGCTTTTACGAAAGAATCTGCAAGTATAGCAAAAGAATCGATAGAGTTAGACGGTACATTATGATACCATATCATTGCTCCCTTTTACAGGGTTTCACCGAATTTTTTCAATAATACAGATTCGATCTCATCGTCTTCTAGATCGTTCCCTTTAATGGCACATGTGTAAGAGTTGACATGTTCGTTGGGGTCGATCATTCCATTATTTTTAGGAATTTCGGGCATGCAAAACTTCTTTGGGATCGTTTTAGGAGCCGCGCTCGGGGGGAAAGGCTTTTGTACGATTTTTTTTGGAATCTAAGCCCTTCAATATAGGTGGTTCCCCCGGGATCTGATCTACCCTGGAGTTATATGTTTTCACTTTTTTGTCGTTTGCCTCGATCCTCCCTTTTCCTGACTCTATTCGTTTTGTCAGTTCTTCGAACATCTTAACAATTTCAAGATTAGTCCCCGATTCTTGATCATTTGACCTTACTATAGCTTGCCCCATTTTGTGGGTGACTTCTTGGGGTGGACTGGGCTCTAATCTGGTTGGTGCTTATGTTTGGCTCTACAACTGGGCTATCGCTACTTGTTGAACTTGCAACATTTCGAAAATCAAACGCAAGTTGATTCCGTTTTCCTCAGCGTTTTGGGTATTCCGAGCTGCAGACCGAGTTCCACTTTGAATGCTATTTTCAGGGTCAGAACGTTGGTTCGCCTCGATGGCCACATGTGAATTAATGTCTATTGGCTCTTCGACCCGAGCTCCAACGGGATCGATGAGTGGCCTTCCACCCCCGGGGGTTAAGTTGTTGTTCTCATCTTGAAGGCCTGCTTCGTTGTCGATAGGTAGGGCCATTAATTGAGAGATTGTTGTTTCTAACCTGAAACCAAAGACACTTCCGAGAGCAAGCGTAAAATGGTGTATTTTATAGAGATTCGTACCAAACAACCACTGTTATCCTTAGCCCCACGGTGGGCGCCAAACTGTTTACCCGAAAAACGGATAGAGTTAAATTTATACGTAGTTCTATGGGTACTTGGTATAACTTGACACAAATCAGAAAAGTAAGTAGAAATATATTGAGTATTGACTGTAAAGAATGAAATACGAACCAATATTGAATAGAAAACGATTTTATGAACAAACAAGATGAATCAATGTATAAATCTCACAAGAGGATAATCTCTACTGCATTTCTCTGTGAATGGTAATATCTGAATATGAGAGTCTATGTATGCCTTAATGTTGGATGCCCTTACAGAAATAATAGTCATTCCCGCTGAGATTCTCTCCCTTAGTGTGACTGTAACGACTTTTTTCCCTTGGCTCGATCTTGATCGGACTTGGTTTTGGTTGGTTTTCATATTTAGAGGCCGATATTGACTCGAGCTCGATATTGACTCGGGGCCCGATATTGACTCGAGCTCGATATTGACTCGGGGCCCGATATTGAGTTGGGCTCGGTATTGGTCGGTCTCTGGCTCTCAAGCTCGATAACGCCATTTTGCATCATAGTTTTATTTGGATTCGAGCTCAGTAATGACTTCGAACTCGGTATTTGATCGGTCCAGAAATTTGAGGTCGGTAACCTAGCTTCAGATCTCATACTCGATATTATAAAGATGACCTTCGGTCTATTATGTTCCAATCTTGACTAATCATACGAAGGTCGAAACCGGTTTTGACCGTATACAAATATCTATTTTAAGAAGTTGATAGAATCATATCTTTTGGGTTAAAAAGAAATAATAATCTTGGTTAAAAAGGTGACAAATAAGCGTTTAAGCTACACCCAACTTCTCTTTTTTGTGCAACTCATCTATTGTTATCACAAATTAATCTGAAAATGGTTAGAGAGATGTCTCATAGAACTCTCTTAACTTTTATTTTAAAATTCAAATTTGCACTTCCGACAGTCTAGCCTTCAATTTCTTATTATCCACTAAAAAAGAATGAAACATTCTATATTCTACTTCATGTGATATGCAAAAGACCACAACCGTTATAGTGGGATGGATATGATCTTTTCATCCTTAATCAGAGATTTCTAGTACGAGTCGGCCCTAAAAATAATAAAAAATCATAATAGAGAGAATTTTCCTCTTGAGCCTTATGTTGCACGTATCCAAATTAGTCGGGCTATACTACAGATATCATACACTAGAGTGTGAAACCTTTAAAAAAATGCTGCAAATTCACTACAAGAAAGTGGAGGTACGACGACTTTTAATAGATGTCGTATTAAGTTGTTTAATTGTCACAAATCCATTTACCGACATTTAATTTAAATTTGCATCTAATGTCGTAAATTTCACTATCGATAATTTCCGACATTTAGGTAAATGTTTGTAAGAAATGATGATACTTATTTTATAACATTTAGGTAAATGTCGATAAGAAATTTACGACACTTGCTTTACAACATTTAAGTAAATAGAGCCAATGAATATTACTACCTTAAAGTTTTGAAGAAAATTAAAGAGTCCATTACTCAAATGGTCACTCAACTATCCAAAATTATCTACTAAAGTCATCTTTCTTTTGTTTGTAACATCAAAGTCACTTAATTATGCATATAGCACTCGGAAGGTCACTCAACTAGATTTCTCAAACTTATGATTGCCAATTACCTATTTTACCCTCTACATTATCAACATTTCTCTTCTTTTTATTTTTTTATTTTTAACTTTTTAATATTATGATTTTTTTTCTCTTTTTAATTTATATTATATTATGAACTTACCTATATAATACATAAATTTTATTTATAAATTTAAAAAATAAAATAGTATTTAACATATATTATGTTGGAATAATAAAAATATTGAGCATAGTAGAAAACATTAGTTAGAACAATTTATTCGTATAATAATTTTGATATTAACAATAAAATCTAAAAAAATTATTTATATAATTCAGAATTAAAGAAAATAAAAGTTTTACAATAGATATTCCATGCACGTAATATAAAACTAACTATTTAAAATAAAGGTATTTATAATAATACATTATATATTCATGAATATTTTGCTCAATTATATTATTATTCTAACATTATATATGCTAGAAAATTATTTTTTTTATTTTTTAATATATAAATAAAATTTATTTTTTCTATAGGTAAGTCCATAATGTAAAAACCATAATATTTAAAAAGGAAAAAAAAAAGAAAAAAGAAAGAAGATAAAAGTTAATAATTTAAAGGGTAAAACAGGTATTTGACAATCAAAAGTTTGAGAATCTGGTTAAGTGACCATCTAAGTGTTATAACCATAATTAAGTAATTTTTCTATTACAAACGAAAGAAAGATCACTTTATTAGATAATTTTATATAGTTGAGTGAGTATTTAAATAATGACTCAAAAATTAAAGAAGTCAAATTGACCGATACTACAAAATAAAGTTAAACGTTCAATTCTGAATTTGGTAACTCATCACTAAGCAAAGAAACAAGAAAAAGAAAAAAAGAAACTCATACTCCACCATTGAGATTTATATATATCTTTTTAGCATGTGTACGAAAGTGGAAATCTTTACTAATGCACTGTAACGTTTCCTTTTTTATATACTAAATTGCTATATAATTTGTGTTGAATAGCTTTTAATTTATGTGGTACAGTCAAACCTTTCTATATCAGTCTCCTTTGTTCCGAATATTTTTGAATGTTATAACGAAGTGTTGTCATAGAGAACATATATTATAATATAACATAAAAGTTAATTCCGAAAAAGCTTAATTTTTATAGTGAAATGTTATTATATAGGAATGTTGTTATAGAGGTCCGTACCCAAGTTACCTTTCAAATTAAGCCGTTAATTTACACTTTTCCCCCTTTTAGATAAAGCAAGAATCTTCTTTTTCCCTACCCTATTAACAGCTCTCTCTCTTTTTCTCTTCTCTTCTTTTGGCAGTGAGAGTCGGTGCTACTTTTCTTAGGTATGGGCAACCAATAAGAAACTAAAACTTAGGAGATTTGTGTTACTTCATGGAAAAGTTATTGATGTAACTATGCTAAAATTTGCTTTTTATTTAGTAGTGAAAGAAGGAAAGATACTGCTTTTGTTTAAGCAAATAGACAAATAATGGTAAAGTTGCTTTGTGGGTGAAGTGCATAGCATGTGGTGAGAAAAATGAAAAGTTAAAAGAGGGCATTAGATGAGAAGAAGCGAGCAGAGACGGGGCTAGAATTTGAAGTGTGTGAGTTCTAAACAACGTACTAACTAAGTGCAAAATTGTGAGGATGCGTCTTTTTTCTTTTGTTTTAGTATTTTAGAGGAGCTTTTGTTTATAAAAAAGGAAAAGTATAATTCTGATTTTGCAAGGAAACCTGTAGGCTCCTTTGTTTAGAGCTTTGTCGTTTCCTTCTATTTTATAATTAGTTTGTGCTCTTCTTTTTTTTAAAAGAAAAATAAAAGAAAACGTGGTAAAAAATGCAATAAAATGCGTTGCTTTCAAGGGGTCTCGAACCTGCATGATTTCCATGAAAACCCACAGCCTTAAACTGAACTCATACTCTTTTTGTTATTCGGTTCGACGTGACATATTTTTATTTAACCCGTAAATTTTTTAATACAAATACAGGATTGGGGAAAAAGTTACTGAGTTCGTCCGAACCTGCATCTACTACAGTAGCTCCGTCCCTGAAGCTAGGAATTTCAAAGGTTACAACGCAACGGTTAAAGAAATGAGTTAAAATTACGAGAAATATCAGGTTCAGATTTCAATAAAAATAAAAAAAAATATTAATTAAGTAAAAAAAAATTATTTGTCTAAATCTTGTAGTTATTCGGTGCTCGTACCGGTGATAGGTAGTTGACGAAATAATCAAATTACACACCAGCTAACTCAAAAAGTAATATTATCCACACAAAAAAAACTAGGAAGTATTGAGAAAAGAGCAGTAAAGAATAGTTTTAACACTATAAAAAAGTGTAAGGTGGTGAGAAAGTTGAAGGTTACGTACTTTCCTAGAAATATCAAAGTAGCAAGTTATATATTGGAGTTTGAAGAGGTCATACAATGTCCTAGAAACACGTTTGGATTTGACATAAGAAGAAAGGAAAAGTGGCTAACTAAGGAAAGGTTGTGAGGCAAACTTTGAAAAGCAAGAAGATTTGGCTGTTTACACAATCTAAGTGAGGTCATCTCAAAGTAAATTTGGCAAGTACAAATTGAGATTTGGAAAATAGGTTTGCTCTTGGCTTGTTGCTGAGCAGTTTCTAAGGTAAGATTTGTGAAGAACTCTTCTTCTATGTATTTTGTATGTTTTGCAGTAGTAATACGGAGTATACATTTTATACTTTTCAATTTCATAGTTGTAAAATCTTGTGTTGTCTAATTCATCATCACACATTTGATAGACTAATGCTCATACAGAGATATATTTCTCCTAGTCTTACCCATAGTATTAGTATTATTATTGTATTTTCTTATTCTAAGATCTTTGTTATTATACGTTGTATCGTTCGCTTCCGTTGTCCTATTACCTTATTGCTGCTATTATTTGTTGCTTCCTTTCCACTGTTTCTTGAGCCGAGCTTATATCGGAAACAATCTCTCTATCTTCGCAAGCTAGGAATAAAGTATGTGTACACGTTATCCTCCTCAGACCCCAGTTACACTCGGTTTATTGTTGTTGTAGTAGAACTATAGTGTAATATGTCATAAGATCCTCTTACTCCACAAGACAGAGTTAATTATTATGTCAATTTGATCAGTACCTAAATTTTCATACACTTCTTTATATATATCTCTTGACTAAACCTATCTCATATTGATAATTTTTCAGGTCACTACTGGTGTTTGATTCCAAATAGAAAGACAAAATGAAGAACAATGCAGCAATTAAGTACCTAAAGCATGTCATTTCTGTACTAACCATAATGGCCAAATCAAAATCAACAGCCATCAAAAGCAAAACTGAAGCTCTAAAAACTAGGCTAGAAGTCCTATCATTGCTGAAATCCAAGAAACTCTCTTTTTCAGGTCTAGGAACTAAGGCCATTTCTCACAAGATTCATTCATTATTAGGTCATAAAGAAGAAGATCAAGAATCCCAAGATCATGAAAATGAAAACAACAAGGCCATTGTACTTTACAACAATGCCCCTGAAGCGAGTGAAGATTCTTTACACTGTCAGTATAATGACCTGAATAATCAGGAGATAATACTATTGAGCAACGGCGAAAACTATGATGATTATGATGATAAGTATCCGGATTTGACACATTCGTTGTTCGATGAAGAGGACGAATACTTAGGTGATCCAAATGCATCAGCTATAGACATGGTGAGGAATTTCAAAGAGGAAGAAGGACAGAATTTTGTACTAGAAGACGAGATCGATAATGTGGCAGATTTGTTTATCAGGAAATTCCATAAAAAGATGAGGTTGCAAAAGCTTGAATCTTTCAAAAGGTATCAAGCAATGCTACAAAGAGGAGCTTAATTATATTAAAGTTCCATTTGCTTCTGCAATATTGCAGCAGTCTTTCAAATAGCAAAATGGATCTAAGTTTTATTTCAACTCCACTTTTAGCTATCTAGTATTTTCTTCATGATCTGTAGCAGCTTTTTTTTTTCCCTTGAATAAATTTTATGTCCTTTTTCCCTAATAGCCACACAAAAAAGAAAAAAGAAAAAGAGCTTGTGTACTAATAAGCTGGGATCTGTTAGAGGCAATAGGCATGCATGAATCAGATTTTGTATATTTTTCTGACTATGAAAGTTTTATTTCGATTATGCGATCAATATCAGTGAACACATTGAAACTATGGATATTTGATTCTCACACTATGTAAGTTTTTGCTCTGTTTGATAGCTGCCTGAGGGGGTTACAGCTATGGTTTTGTAAATACCACTTTGGGCAGAAAGGACACCCGATGCACTAAGCTTCGCCTAGTGAAATGCTCCCTATCAAAAAGTTAAAAAATAGAGGCAAAAGATATTTAGTTCTGTAAAACACTGAAGAGAATTTGTAAAAAACAGGTGAAATTTGTGTGTGTGTGTGGGGGTGGGGGGGTGGGGGGGTGGGGGGGGTATGTGTTTAGCATAAGAGCAGCAATCCAGAACCCAGATTACAGTAGATGGATCTAGGTCCTAAGAGAACAGCATAAGACATACTAATTAGTAATTATTTTCAATAACCTTAAGATGGAGAAGGGTTGAAATAGCATCAATCACCTACAAACTAGCCTCTACAAAGTGAGTGATGAAATTTTCACTATAATAAGAAATATACATTGTAATATCTATAATTTAACAATAAGAAAAAAAATATAGTAAGGAGAATTAGCTCTAAAAAATTTACCAAAGTTAATTGAGATATGCTTCTTACATGCATCTAAAAGGAATTATCTTTCAAAGGGAGATCATAAACTGGAGATGAGAGGAAGTTCCCTTCTTGCTCATCAGACTCAATCAACATCGGAACAACCTCGCGCATTGAAGGACGGTCAAATGGCGACATACTAGTACACATTAAAGCAACTTTTAGTACTGTGAGCATATGACTAACAGTAGTTTCATCTCCTAAATCCAATCGGCTATCAAGTATCCCTGACGTCAACGAATGGTCCCTAATATAATGCCTCGACCATGTCACGAGATCACCACCTTGTTCTAGGGGCTGTACTGGTGCTCTTCCGGTTAGCAACTCCAAAAGGACTACCCCGTAACTATAGATATCACATTTTTCCGTAACTTTCATGGTGTAAGCATATTCTGCAACAGAAAAGGCAGAACCATCAGTTGAAAAAGCTATATACACAGAAAAGTTAGAAGCATTTTTGCTTGTATTCAGACATTTCATCGAAGAAATTGACTTCTTGTATACAATTTTAACGATCAAACTTCAACAAGAGATACACTTTTATACTGTTGAATATCTAAACTGCACATAAATATAGAGCAGTTTTGTCAGCTATTGTTTGGAATCTCTTGGCATAGAACCATAAATAAAATGAGTACACAGATAAAAGTTGAAAGCATTTCCTTATTGTCTTCACACAATCAAAGAAAGAGATATAGTATACTTGTCTAACTATCTTTGTTCAACAAGAACATCCAACTCATATCAGAGTTTTGCCTAGAATAAAAAATAGAATAAGAAAAAGACAATACCGCCAAGGAATAACACAACTGACAAATGTATTAAAAGGAGTTCCTAGTTCACCTTAAATATCGATAAAATTTTATCAGGTAGACGATATCATCAAGGAAATAATAAAAGCCACCAATTAATAGTCTAATCCCTCGGAGACATATATTAGCCACCAGACCCCACTTTGTGGGATTTTACTGGGTCGTTGTTGTTGTAGGCAGTTTGCCTAGTGGTATATTTGCTAAAAAAAAAAATCCCTCGAAGAATAAATGTCAACTTGTCCCATAGTCAGCTTGTGGAAGAAAATTTTCATGTAATACTACTTATAAGCCCATTAAATTTGCATGAACAGTTGAAGTTTAAACTGCTGGATATATAGGGATTATAAGGATCGACTACCAATACGAGAAATATTTTGAGCAGGTTATCTATGCTATTGACAACAAGGAAAAGTCAAGAGTTGTCGCGGAGAAAATATAGATACATACCAGGGGCTATGTAGCCATATGAACCAGCAACTGCAGACATCGACTTAGATTGAGGCATATCCACGACTTTTGCCAAACCAAAATCACCAACATGAGCTTCAAACTTGTCATCAAGCAGAATATTATTGGACTTTATATCACGGTGGATGATCCGTGGCTTGCAATCATGATGTAAGTAAGCAAGTCCTTGAGCAGCACCAACAGCCACCATAAAGCGAGTCGGCCAGTCCAAGCTACACGATGCACTGTGAAGCAATTCGCCGAGGCTACCTCTGGCCATATACTCATAAAGAAGTAGATTAGAACCCTGATGATTGCAAAAGCCATATAGCTTTACGATGTTACGATGCCTAATCTTTCCTAGTGTTAAGATCTCAGCACGGTAGCTATTGTCAATGTGATTACCCTCTCTGTTAGAAGCAAGCTTCTTCACTGCAATTATTTGTCCGGACTGCATGACAGCCTTGTAAACTGTTCCAACAGCTCCTCTTCCAATAACATAACAATCATGAAAATTGCTTGTAGCCTCAACCAAGTCTTGGAAAGTGAATCCCTCTTTTGGACGGAAATAAATATCCGAATCTGGAGACGATACGTCTTTATCTTGGGTTGCAACCATCTCAACTGGATGCTTCTTCATGTAGTATAATATTAGCACAATCAAGACAAGAGAAACTCCACCAATTACACCAGCAACAACAGTAACAATCTTTCCTCTAGGAGAATCTGCACTTTTGACTCGAGGAGGATTGGCGTCGTATGCTGGAGGTGCATTACATCTGCCTAAGGGCCCCCCACAAAGACCTTTGTTTCCGGTGAAGCTGCTCACATCCATGTTCTGAAAGAGCGGTATATCAGGCAATGGTCCAGTGAGGTTATTGTATGAGAAATCACAGCCCAACAGACTTGTCAGGTTCCCAAATGTGCTCGGTATTTCACCACTCAGATGATTGTTGTTGAGATAGAGGTACTCTAATAGGATAAGATTACCAAGGTTAGGTGGTATACTACCAAAGAGATTGTTGTTGCTAAGATCCATTGCAATCTGTAAGCCACTAAGATTACCCAACTCTGATGGTATTTCACCTGACAATAAATTCCCGCCCATTTGCAGCTCAGTCAAATGAGAGAGGCTCCCCAATGCTGCTGGTATCTTTCCAGAAAACTTATTCTCTGAAAGCAAAAGGCGTTCTAGCTGCGACAAGCTACCGATGTCATCAGGTATAACATCTGTAAAGCTATTCTTGCTGAGATCAAGCCGTTGTAGTCCCTTGCAGTTCAGAATGTCTGGAGGTATCGGTCCAGTGAGCAAATTAGCCGAGACATTGAAAGTCACAAGCTTGGTAAGATTTCCTATCTCCCTTGGCAACTCGCTGAAACTATTGCCTGAGAGATCAAGCCTCTGCAACTTCTGGCAATATCCAATATCAGGAGGTATTGGACCAGTGAACTTGTTCTGCCCGAGTTCAACAGCAGAGAGGTTTTCCAATTTGCACAACTCAGAAGGAAATGACCCCCCTAGCCTGTTACCATTAAGACGCAGTTGAACCAATGAAACACAATTAAGAACACCAGACGGAATGCCTCCATGCAATTCATTTGACCCAAGATTCAGCAAAAACAGATTGGAATTCCGACAAACGAATGGAGGAATTCTTCCTGTGAGGTGGTTGTTATTTAAATCAAGCACCCAAAGTTGACTATAAATGCCAAGACCTTGTGGAATAGTACCTGTTAAAGAATTCTCAAAAAGCTGCAACTGAACCAATTCAGTTTGATACTGAAATCCAAATGGAATAGGGCCTGTTAGGTAATTAATTGACAGATCAAGACTAGTCAAGTTCTTTAAACTAGTAAGTTCGTCTGGTATAACGCCTTTGAGCTGGTTCTGGAAAAGATACAACAATCTCAGCTTCTTTATTTGGCCAAACTCAACTGGAATTTCTCCTATTAGAAAGTTTTCGGAGAAATCAATTTCTTCTGCCATATAAAGATTCCCAATCTCCCTTGGAATGGTACCATTTAACCCATTCCGGTATAGGTATAACCTCGTCAAAACTTTGAGTTTACCTATTTCAGGAGGAATATCTCCAATCAGGTTATTCTGATTTAACGCAAGCAATTGAAGTCGTGTACAATTTCCAACTTCTTTTGGAATAAATCCAGAGAATTGATTGCCCCAAAGTACAAGTTCTTTCAACCAACTGAGCTTGCCGAGCTCTTTAGGTAAGTTCCCTCCCAAACTATTCTGTGTTAGGCCAAGAGATTCCAGGCTCTCACAATCACCTATCTCTGTCGGTAAACTTCCAGAAAGTGAATTCTGCCCCACTCGAAATGTTGTCAAACTTTTCAAACTTCCAATAGATCGAGGCACTGGACCAGTAAGATTATTGGTGAATGCAACAAAAGAAACTAGAGACGAGAGTTTCCCAAACTCCTCGGCTATAGGACCAGAGATCATGTTGGTGGACAAATCCAAATACTCTAACTTAGACAAGTTATAAATTTGAGCAGGAATCGGCCCGTAAAAGGAATTATCATGGAGCTTTAGGGATTGCAAGTTTGAGCAATTACCAATATCTTTAGGAATATTCCCAGTGAATCCATTAAAAGACAGGTCAAGATAAGTTAAAGATCCAAGACCACCAATGCTAGAACTCAAAGTGCCTGAAAGATTCATAGAGCTAAGATAAAGAGATTGCACAACTGGATTATAATCAGAAGTGCAATTCACACCTACCCAACCACATGGAGTTCCATCATTAGGATTCCAATTCCAAAGATGATTAAACTGATCCCATATATTCTTCTTCAAATCTAACAGATACATTCCTTCCTCATTCAATCCTTCTGCAGGATAAACCAGCAGTACCAAAGCACTTATCCAAATTAGAACCAAACCACTTCTTGATTCAAAAACTCCAGACATCACAACAACTTTCAATAAGTCAAAAGTCTCAGCTTGACCTGTTAATAACAATTCACCTATATGTCAATACTGAGATTAAAAGAAAAGCTAGGAATTTACAAAGAACACTCAGGTTCAATCATCAAGAAGTGTCAAATCATAAATAGATAAAGCAAATGAATGGACAGAATCCTTGCAAATACATATTCATAACAATAACTCAGTTAATACTTTAGACCTAATGTTGCTCGGACTCTCCGAAAATGTCATCGGGTGCGTGTCGGATTCTCCAAAAGCAGTGTATTTTTAGCAAATAATGAATTCAGGAATAAATAAGAAACCCAATAAAGATCTAAGCTTTTGCATACCTTTAGGCTATTGAGTCCATCACCTTGTCAAAAATAGCTGAAATCCACCAAACACCCAAAAAAAGCAAAGACAATCAAAGAACTCTCAAGTGATTCCTTTAGAAGATGAGAGACCAAATACCAAGAAATTCATCAATGATTTATATTTATACTATATCTAAAACCAAGAACCTCCAACCTTTTTCCAAGAATGGTGGGGATCTTCCTATATACATACAAGATTTTGAAAAGGGGTTTGAAAAAAAGTGAAAAAGATTCAACCTTTATTTAAGCACAAGCCAAGAAAAAAAAAAGAACTGGAAAAATTCAAATGCACTGATTCAAGAAACCCCTTTTATTTTATTAATTATCAATAGGAAAGCAGTAGTAGTAGTAGTATTCAAGAAAAATAACATAAAGCCAATTTCTTTTCCAAATGGCAATGATAGTAAAAAGGATCTTTAGGTGAATTGAAGGGACATATATGAGTTCTTCATTGAAGCTTTAATGGCAGACAAAGCATGCTTTCTTCTTCTTTTTTGGTTATATATATGATGATGAGGAGTTGGAAGTTTTGTTCAACACTAATATAGTTTGTTATATTTTCTCTTTCTATAATCTTGATTCTTTTTTAACTCTATCTCAAAAAGTCCTAATCACTTTTGGCTTCTCTATCTAAAAGTTAGCCTCTTTTTGAGTGCTTGAAAAAGTTTTTATAACTGTGAACTTTTTTAGGCATAACAGAGAAAAGATGCAATTAATTTATTTATTGTGGAATTCTTGGACTGGGACAGGTTTTTTGAGGGTTTATTCCTTTTTTAGTATTTTTTGGGTTTTTGGGTTGGTAGGCACTGAAAATTGTAACACTAGAGAAAATGAAGTCAGATTTTTTTGGTTTAAATGAAGTCAGATATGATGTTTGCAATGGTTTCATTTTCTGTTCTTATTTTGGATTTTCTTTGTACACCTATTTTTATCCCTTTTTTTTTGGATGTACTATGCTAGTGTATCCTTCTATTGGCTTCTTTCTTTTGGATATATCTACACAACTTTGATTTTTCTAATATTATTAGTAGTATTTTGGTTCTCTCTCTTATTTGTTTTTGGCAAAGCTTGACAGTTATTTTCTTAATCAACTATTATCTAAAATAAAATTCATAATATGACATAGGAAGCTTAATCAGAAATCTCGAGTTTAACTTTTCAAAATTAAAAATCTATGATAAAAAGCACTTCTCTTTGGGATATCTAAGTTATCTTCTTGTTATTTATAAATTTGTATCGTTTAAATTATAAATCTCTTTTTATTACTTTTAAATTAAATTAGTTATCCGTTTGATAGATTTAAAACCTTTCACAGTAGATTTACAATTACTTCAATAAGTAATTATTTCGAATTTTAATATTGTTCTGCATATGAAAGAAAAACAAACTAAGCTTTCTATGAAGCCTCTCAAGAATTTTTGTTTTGTATCAAGATTGATTTCACTTCATCCTTCTTTCTTTGCTTAGTCACAATTAAACATTTTTTTTCTCTTTTTCTTTCATTTTGTCCCTAGTACCATATTTCAGCATTTCCAAATTCAATTTTGTATGCAAGAACAAATATATATTCTTTCATATGTATCATTCTGTTTTATGTGATACTTTTTTTTAATTAATTATTTACTTTTAATATGCAATTTTTTAACCTACAAAAATATCATGACATATTTAAATTTTAAATTTTAAAATTTATTTTTTAACACTATATCATCCAAAACAGTTTCTATATCTTCGCAAGATTAGAGTAATGTTGTTTACACACTACTCTTCCAAACCCCCCACATATAAAATTACACTTGATCTGTTATTGTATTTTTTTAAACTCTATAATTTATACCTATTCAAATAACCTTCACATCAAATAATATTATACATATTCATGTGGGTCCCCAATTTTTTTGGTAACCAAATATAGAATAGGGCCCACAAAACTCAAAAAGGTGTGGACCAATGGACCATTGAGGTAGAAGGTGTCTAAATCAATGATTCACAATCTGTGGGTGTTAGTCTTAGCACTAATTATTTGATCTTTGAAAAGATTGGTAGAACCACCATTTTTGGTGGACCAATCAAATGAATTATAATAATACTTGGAAAAAGGATAACAAAAGAAACTTTTCTTTCTGTCCTTCATTAGAGAAAACTATTGTCCACTTTGTGAAATTTTTAAAAGTTATTCTTGGTTCAATCCAATTTTTTAAAAATATTTTGTGAGAAAGTTTGTATATCTTGTACTTTAGATTTTGATTTCCGGAAATAGTCTCTCTAACTCCACGAGATAGGGTTAAGGTTTGCGTACACACTATACTTCCCAGATCTTATACTGTGATGAAAATACACTGGTATGTTATTGTTGTTATTGTACTTTAAATTTTGATTAAAGTAATTATAAAAGGAGAATGAAAAACCCTTTTATTCCATTTGTATAACCTAGGTTACATAGCATAAAACTACTAGTATTATATTTAAGAAACTTAACAGTTTTGAAGTAATTATTAAAGAATAAAGATGTAAGATAAGTATCCTTTCTTAGATGATGAATATATTAGTAGTTATATAATTAAAATTTGATTTGAACATCAATCGCATGCTTTAAGGAAAATAAAATTTATTTTTTTGAATAAAAAATTAAAAATTTCAAAATTAGGAAACAAATTATTCCTTAAAAGTAGTAATATTGCAAGAAATATTTCAGTGCGAACAAAGAGTCTACTCTCATGATACTATTAAGTATATTGTTTACAAAATAAACTTTAACTTTTGTGTTATATACGAGAAATGATAATACAATAACTTTTATTGTGAGACGAATGAAACTAGTAATATTTTATATGTACCACCAAAAGTTACTATGAAGTAGTAAGCAGCTTCCCATCCTTAATTACAATATGAATTTGAAATATAAAAATAAAATTGTTTTTGGTAGAAAATATTATACTTTAAATTAGAATTTGTTGGTGCGAATTTGAATAGATGGAACAACAAAGTAAATATCACTCATCAAGTGAGATTTAAAAAACAATTAGCATGTGGGAAACTAAAGAGTAGCTATCTTGGTGTGGAAAAATAAAAAAAACAAAAAGAATATTTTGGGGAAATAGGATTGAGCTGTCATTTCATGACTAGACTTTCATTTTCTAAGTGAAGAAGACGTCGGCCAACCGCTTTTAGTGCTTCTATCTCTCTTCCCTATGTTGATTTTTCTCTTCTTGGATTTGGCATACACACACTAATTAAAAAAATACACTTGCATAGCCTTTTTTATGGTAAAATAAATAACCGAGTATTTGATGACTTGTATTCCATCTATTTAAGAACAAACATTGGTAAAGTTTGATGAGAACAAATGAGCATGATTGGTAAATCATGGGTAAGTGGGGTAAAATGGTTAAAAGAAAATAATTATTCACCAATATTATTCACTAAAAATGGATTGGACAGTGTTTTTTTTTTTTTAAAACGGGTCAAATATGGATAATAATCATATTATCTACTTAGAAAATGAATAACTAATGCGTTTAACTTTTATATTTGTAACGCCTCAAATTGGTGGTTCTTCAAGTTTGCTAGATTATGAATTCTCCCAAAGCTATCATATTTAAGAAGTCATGGGTACTATGGATATTCATATTATCTGCCGATTAATCCGTTTTTTATCCGTATTAAATATGGGTCGGATCGAATAATTTATTCATTTTTGCAGTACTCGTTTTCGACCAATCCATATCCGACCCGACCCCTCTATTTGCCACCCTTAATTATAGGTATTGTGTTCGAACTTTAGGAATAAAGAACATTTTGGTAAAAAAATGTTCCGAGTCTATGAGTACGCTTTACTTGACCGAGTTACATAGGAAGATAGATTAGCTCTCGTGAGATTTACTAATAAAAATAGGTAAAATTCAAATCAACCAGTATTTATACTGATGAAAGATAGTACGTAGCATATGAAATTAGTTGAGGTGAAACTTATCCGGTGAATTTAATCAAACTATATCTTAAATAACTTAGAGCTCGTTTGGATGAGTTTATTTTAAGTGATTTTTAAGCATAAGTTATATGTTAGAAATTCTAACTTTTGGCTTTTGGCTTCTTTTTTTTTTTTTTTTTTTGTCATTTTAGCTTACAACTAGAAAAGTGCTTAAAAGCCAATAAACACTTAAAATAAGTCAATTTAAACACCCTAAAAAATAAGTGCTTAAAAGCAAATTTTTTATTTTATTCAAACACTATAAAATCACTTAAAAACACTTAAAATAATCCAATGCAAACGAGCTCTTAATAAAGTGAGCATACATACTAATTAATCTTAAGTAAAGAGAAGTGTATATAAAAAACATAGTACCAAACACTATCTGTTTGGTATATATATCGGATGTGGATGGGTCTTTGCCTACTATATTTAACCATGTTTTAAAAGATTTTTACAGCTAAAAAGTAGCAGTCAACAACTATTTTTCCACAAATTATGTGATAGATAAGCATAAAATAAACAATAGATCGTAACCGTTAGCCAATGTGCGCCTAAAATAAAGGAGGAACGTAACCTTCGCATAATAAAAAGTATGGCATAAATCGTCCAATATTTGAGAATCATAGGTTAAATGGGCTGCTCATCAACTTCTTAGCTTGACCACTATATTTGGCAATAGTTTTCCTCGATCCATAACGACGCACTTTACAACTTAAAGTATGTCAAACATAACAACAACAACAATAATATATCTAGTGTGAATTCACAAGTTGGATTTGGGGATGATAGAGCAAACGCAGACCGTACCTCTACCTCGTATAAAGTAAAGATGTTGTTTTCAATAGACCATTAGTTTAAAAAAAATATTTTCAAAATAGGTTTGGGAAATAAAAGAATTAAGACACTATGATGAAAATAATAAGGAAAAGAAAGTATTGATAGCAAAAATAGTAAGATGACCAAAGGAAAGAAACAATTGTAGTAATAAAGTTGAAGAACAAGATAATATTAGAAATATAGTAACAATGATGGAGCAGATAAGGTGTTCTAAATTAGAATACGGGATCTCCCACAGAAAAGAGAGAAAATACTCGGTTACCTGATAATTTTTTACCTTAATCCTCGACCTCTATGTTTTCCTACTTAGGACATCAATGAGCTGAAGATATATCATATCCTGATAAGATGGAATTTAATTATTTATAGCGTGAAACAACTTTATGCTATCAAATTACTCAAAAGTCCATGAAGCATGGATCAGTATTCAGAAAAAGAAATTATATACACACAGTACAACTAATTAAGTTACGATGATATGATCGGAGTATATAACCTAATCTTGTAAATTCTCATACATATTCTTCAATATATGTCACTAATTTTACAATAAATATTAGATTTAAATTTATAATTTTAAAATTATAAATATTTTCATACTAAAAACCGTAAAAGTAAAAGATAAAACCAATCAGAATAACTATAATCTTTCATCATTGTGATCACCAAAGTTGAATTAGGCAAGAGACGTGAATCTAATACCTTCCCACCTTATCATGTGAAAATAAATAATACTAAAGAACCTTATCATCACTGCCATGGCAAAATGAAGCCTTACCTAAGTTATTCTCATTCTTGAAAAATAAATAATTTTGTATACGGTCGAAATCGGACTTATCCGATTTTGTACAGTTAATTGAGACCGGGGCGGCAGACCAATGTTCGATCTCAAAATAGATTGGATCATTACATGTATAGATATTGTAGCACCCCAAAAAATTTCGATGTACTTAAGCGCTATTAAGAAAGTTGATACGAGGACTATTAATTTGATGGATATTAATTGGATATGATAATAAGTGTACGAGGCATATTATAAGTGAAGTGGGGTCTAAGAAAAGCCCTAAGTCTAAGTCAAGTTGGAAATTACATGATAGACTAAACTTTCAAATGAGTACGCACAAGACCAAACTTTGCACGAGTATATCAACATATATATAATTGGTTCTGTGATGTAACCTATCAAATGAAAGATCTTCGAGTATAGTTTCTAACGCTTCAAACCGTTTGTCATTTGGACATTCCTACAAGAAGTTATGACCAAATTACCAAAGGCGGGCGGAGAAGCCTGTGGATGCGAAGCATCCGAGGCCGCGTCCGAAAGAGAGGCTGGCAGTGAAGTGCTGCCATAGCGTCCAGGTCCGCATCCGAACTTCAAAGAGGAGTTAAGTGGGGATGCGAAACATCCAGGGCCGCATCCGAAACCCAAAATTCTGGGCCTATAAATATAAGGTCGGGGGAGGGGAGTATTTTGAGTATTTGGGGGTTAGGGTTCTTGAGGTGAAGGGGCAATTTTGAGCTCAAATCAAGTCCAATCAACCAAAGTAAGTTGTTAATGATGTTTTGGGTTGATTATTACTCAATATACATGAGTTCTAACATCATTCTTACATCCAAATACTAGATTTCTTCATCAAATCCTCAAGAACACAAAAATCACCAAAGTTGTCATTTTTCAAGATTGATCTACTAAAGGTAATTTCAATGCTTCAAACTCGTTTATTATGAGTAGTTAGAAGTATTTGAAGCATTTGTTACAAGTTTTAACAGTTTAAAGATTGGATTATAAAAATCTAGTTCATGGCATGAATAGTACTTTTGAGAAAATAAGAGAAGATGAATGATAATCTTGACGATGAAATTTATGAATACAATGAACCTATGGAAATAATTATTAGCAAAAGATGGAAGTGATCAACTAAGTAATCACCCGAATTATATATTTTTCAAGTGTTGATTATGGAAGACGGTGAACAATAACTTGGTGGCAATGGACAATTGATATAGTATCATTAATGATTTCGAATGGGTATTAAAACATAAGAATGAAGTTGAATGGTCTATCATGTACACTACTAGAAATTCGACAAAAACCGACCAAGGTCGACCGACAAACTTTGGTCGGTCAAAAAACTGACCAAAGTTGGTCGATTTTTTAAATTTTTTTTTTTACGAAACCGACCAACTGTGGTCGGTTTTCTTTGGCGTAAAAATGCGGAAAATTATTTTTGAGCCCCGCGTAATTTATTTTTCAAGAAACTGACCAACTTTGATTGATTTTTTAATTAAAATAAATAAAAATTAATATTAAAAAAACCGACCAAAATTGTTCGGTTAATTCGGCCGGTTATTTAAAAAAACCGACCAACTTTGGTCGGTAATTTTACTTTTTAATAAAACCGATCAATTTTGGTCGGTTATTATCATGCGAAAATACAATTAAAGAGTATAAATCAAATAAAAGATAGTCTTAAAACAAAATGTACCAATGGTCTAGTGGTAGAATAGTATCCTGTCAAAGAATAGACCCCGATTCGATTCCCAGATAGTGAATCTTTTTATTACATAATTAAAATACCGACTAACTTTGGTCGGAAAAAACCGACCAACTTTAGTCGGTTTTTTTTGCAATATTTTTTTTGAATTTAATTGACCGACCAAAGTTGGTCGGTAATTGTCGACCAACTTTGGTCGGTATGCCTTTCCGACCACAAAAATACCGTCCACACGTAAATGATTATATTTTGGACGGTTTTTGGCCATTACCGACCAATGTTGGTCGGTTTTTACCGGATTTCTAGTAGTGATAAAACTATTTGGCGATTTGAGTTGTTGGAGGCTTGTAGCCAACTTGTGAGCCATATATAGATGTTGATCAATATCTTAGGTCATATTTTGATGTAATTAGGATATTTAATTGTAGATATCGACTTGTTAGTGATGTTGAGCATTTTACATTGGAATGATGGAGGAGGATTGAAAGCTTGTGAATGTTAATAAAGCAAAAGCGAGGTAAGTTGATTAAAACTTACTCTTCTTGAGGAACTTTCTCTAAAAGCATGTTTCGAGTTAATACTTAAGTTGTTTGCCAATGTGCTTTCGTGCTTGTGGGGACAAACAAGTACGAATGTCTCCATGTACTAGAATATTATGTTGCATATGTAGTATCGTGCCGTTTTATAAAAAAATTATTTTAAATCTTATTGGCAAAGTGACACTCAAGGTAAATGTTGTCAGTTTTTATCAAAACTTACGTATTGACAAGAGTATACATATTTGAGTGCTAAAGATAAGTTTTCATGGAAAGTATTTCTTTTGGAAATTGACAAACAGAATAACACTTGTGGTAACTTTTAAAGATTGACGTTAAATTGCTAAAAGTTTTAACATGTAAAAGGTTATTTATTTAAATTTTGTTCAAATGATTTAGATTTTCTATAAATGCTATGATTTGATAAAAATAGATCATTTAAGGCTACTATGCTATGAATCTATTTTGAAGAATCAAATATTTTGGGAGTTACTTGTGTTCAACGAGATTGACTTCGGATATATCGTGTTCGTTGTCATGAAACTACACGTGACGGTGTAGGCGTAGATGGCCACTTTGTGGTATAGACTACGGCAGAGTGCTCTCCCTCGAGAGAGTACTATTTTGTGCTATTATTAGCATGGTTGAGTTGATTCGTACGGCAATACGATGAGACGACCTGAGCAAGTAGGGTATATGATATTTGTCACTAGGTACATAACCTAATTGACCTTCTTGTGTCGGTGATAGTATAGTACTCCTAGTGAAAGGTAAGGATGATTTTTTTTTATGTTTAGGCCTAAGGAGCCAAAAGTGATTTCGATGACTTAAAGCAAATGGAATGATTCTGTACGATTTTATCCAAAATCTTGGGTTGATATAAATGTTTTAAAAGTTTATATTGTAGGTTATATTTCACTTGGTTGTTATTTAAAATAACAAGGGTCTTGAATTGATAGAATTTCTTATCGTTTTATATCAAATATTAGTGCATTATTTTTATAAAGTTTGTCCCAAGAACTTGAGTTAGAGAGTCTATGACACTTATTGAGTACCGATGTGGTGTACTCAACCCTTAGGGAGCCCTCTCTAGGGCCCTGCTTACTTTACATATTTCAGGACGATATATGATATGTGGCATGTGATCAGACCAGGATGACTCTCTTTCCGAGGTATTATGAAGCACCACTTTTATTTCGTGGTAGCTATCATGTTCTTCCTTATTTTATTTTGTTGGAACTACTCCAACCGTTGGTTCTATTCTTTGGTATAGAGGCTCCATAGATAGTTGTGAAAGATTATAATAACGGGGTTGTACACGACATACATGAAAGTATATTTATTTTACTTAGTCTCATTGTTATTATCATGAAAGACATCATGTGTGATTTTAAATTGGAAAATATTTTATCATTTAACTTGAAAATGTATATGATTTTCAAGGAGCTTCCGTAGTTAAATTGGTTTTCATGCATATGATTTGGGTGCATCACATGATTAGGTTCGCTCGGGTGTGGTAGTGTGCCGGGTGCCGGTCACGTGGATTTTTGGGTCGTGACAGATATTGCCTAGCTCATGATTCAGGGATCGATCGAGATCGAAATCAGCTAAGTTCGAGACCAGCCAAGATCGGGATCGAGCTAAATGGAGATCGGCCAAGATTGGGATCGAGCTAAATGTAGAGACCAATCGAGGCCAAAGATAGGCCTCGATCGAGGAAAGCTTATCGAGCCAAAGACAGAGAACCGGAATATCAGCAATTGGGTGGGAATCTCGGCGAAAATCACGGCGTAAATCATAGAAAGACTAATTAATTAATCTATCATGTGATCCCCGTTGTGTATTTTTAATTATATCCAAAATAGGATTTTCTCACTATAGTAAGGGTTATTATCATTTGTAGAATACAGATTCATGAAGATCCATAGAATACAAAGCAATACAATATTCTTCTCTGGCTTTGATATTTAGTCATATTATTTTCCTATCAATTACTCTTCATTCAACTTGAAGGCTTATGCTAACTGGTTCATTCGGTTTGAATTCATTTCTTTTACAACTAATTTCAATATTCATTTATTTATCTTTTCAATTTATACCAAGTTATACCACACATCCTTAGAACTACGTATAAATTCAATTGCTATCCATCTTTCGGGTAAACAAATTCCAAATTCATATCTCGAAAATATTCAAATTAACCTCCCCTTCTCCAAATCTTGTTTTATACGTTATTGTCTTGTACGACGTATAAACAATTGGTTTATTTATTCAAAATTACACGGAATTACTCTTTTACCCTTGAAAATGGAAATATCCTAAAATATTAACAAGGGTAGAAAAGTCAATTGGAGCAATAGAATAAATTTCAATGGAGCGGAAATCGAGCTGGCGAAAGTTGACAGCGTGGTCAACGCTGAGTAAATAAACTAATAACTCTGGTCAATATGAACCCAAATTAATTATAAGTAATTAATCAAATAATGTATTATAGAAAACTGAGTACAATAAAACATTTAATGTACCTAAACTCCTCCGACAATTTCATCATTAACGCGGAGAGGATCGTGATAATTATTTCATTGAATATTTTTATAGATCTTTGGAGATTGTTTAATATATCTTTTTGGATCAAGATAAAGTGGTCCATGAAGCACCAAAATCAAGATTGATATTAATGGGATTTGGCTTTACTCTCGTTTACTACTTATAAAATACGTTTTGGGCTTTTTGGCGCGAGGTTATCTTGTTTGGCCGGTTAGTTTGGGGCATATTATTTTGGGGATTTTTACCTAGCTATACAATAATAGAAACCTATTTACTATCTTTATTTAGGTTCCTTGTTAATTACTTTATATACCTATATTTACTAATTTTATACAAAACTATAAAAAAAAGAAAATACAACATACCTTAAATATAGCGTATCACATAAATCTACTCCTATATTCATACTAGCTTTATCATAGAAAAATAATTTTTTTTTTTTATGTTTATAGATTGATCTAAAATAGTTATTGAACTATATATTTGAGTAGTATAAGTCCTTTATGATAAGAAACAACAATTGCTTATGCTCGTCTAGTTTTCACTTTTTGATTTGGATCTTCATTGGTATTTTCAATAGGATCAAGTCTGTCCTGCTTCTTCTACAAACTTTCAGGTCTGAAGTTAAGCTCTGTCAAAGCTTAAATTCAGACATGCCATTTTAACTTCAGACTCGACGGTCTTTAATTGATTTTAAAGCGGTTAAACTTTAAAAAATTGCACGGTATATCCCCCAACGGAACTGGTCATAGTAGAATATCTCTATTTTTGATTGTCTTAGTGAAATGTTATTTTTTACTTGAACACCATAGTTTTTCAATATTTAAAGCTTTTAATTCTTGTTTGGTGGTGGAAAGTAAAAGGTCAATGATCTATTCTTGTTAAAATTATTTGAATATTGACTTTCTGCTTAAATTTTTAGTACAAATACTAATTTAGTGATTTACTGTAAAAAGGTCAACTCCATTATTGGACCTCAGAAAGTATTAAAAAAGACAAAGTAAGTTTTTCTAATTTGGTATTTGTTTGACTAAATTGGTGACCACAGATTATTTGTTGGTATTTGAAAGCTTTGTTTCAAATTTGAGATCATTTGAAGTTGATTTGGGATGGTTTGATCGAAATTAAAGCTGGAAAATTGAAGAACACTTTGTTAAAACAACACAGAAAAATTATGCAAATCGGATAGATTTCGATAAACAACTTAATAGATAGATAGAGTAAATATAACATAAATTGTACCAATCTGGTAGAGAAATCACTGAAGAGCAAAATCATACCCAATCTGGTAGACTTTGATAAATAACTTAACAGAGAGGTAGAGTATATAATATATAGCATAAACTCTACCAATCTAATAGAGAAACGCTAAAGAGCAACAACTATGTGCGGGGCAAAGGCTATTTTTAAAATACCACCAATTTTGGGAATATTCGGCTAAGACCAGCCCCTAACGGGCCATTCTTGTCAAGATCATGTTTTTATTGGGCCTGTCCACTTCTTTTATTTTGAGTAAAAAAGCAGACCCAAAACCTGTCTAGACAAGACCCAATAGGCCCAGACTTGACTTTAATTGTCCATTAATTAAGGAAGAATTAACACAAATAGCCGTTCACCCAATCATTTAAACTAAAAATAACCGTTGGATGTATAATATTTGCATAATTTATGTATTATATGTGTATAATTATATATAATCAATGTGTAAACTATGTATATGACTAGAAAAAGTAAATAATAAAAATTGCCGGCTATTTATGTACAAATCCCTTAATTAAGTTATAACTTTGCCAATGCAAGAAATACGGCATGTGCTTTGCTTTTATAAAGAAAAGAAGAATTAACTAAAGAAAAAAGGTTACTGGCTTTGGAAGCAAAAGCTAAGGAAAGTCACTTTATGTAAATGATGATAAAGTTTCTAGTCTAGAAAAATAGATTATTAATAGAAATTTTGAAGATAGGGATTGATAATTTACCTTTATACTTTTTCCCTTTTCTTTTTCCTAACTAAATCAGAAAGAAAGTTAAGAACTGTGTGTGGGTCGAATAAATCATTAATGTGGTGATAACAGTTATAGATTCACAATTGGTGTAGTGGTAATCAACGCTACACTAATTCAAATGTTAAGTATATATTTTTAAAAAAATAAAGAATGACGTCAAATATTTTGAGACAAATTCAGTCTGTTCTCAACAACCGCTACTGAGCAAAAAAAAAGAAATTAAAGCGAATAACAACTATTTTCAAAATAAACAATTGTGAACAAAAGTCCGTTAGAAGAAACTAATGACTACTTGTACGTAGCGAAAAGAAAGAAGAAAAAACTTGCTTTTGGATGTCACTAATTGTACGTTTTCCTTTAATTTAATTATCAAACAAAGTTTACGTGCATCTTATAAAAGAAGACTAAATAAACGAAATCAATTTTACACTAACATTTTTAAAACGTAACAAACTGTTCTTATAGTACAAGGGGACAATTATTTATACACTCGTGTGCAGTATCCACGCCCTAGTTAAAACATTAAAAGTTGTTGATACTTTAATTTGTTTACTTTATTATGTCTATTTTGGATGCCATTTTAGACATTAGTAATATCTATTTTAGTATACCACCTTGGTCTATATTTTCTATTTTATAAGGTTTCTGCATAACTCTTAAAAAGACGTTTAATAACCTAATCAATAAAAGTATCTTATAAACAACTGCTTATATGTCTTTTTTAGTCGACATTCACGAATTAGAACAATAAAGGTAAACTCAGAAAGATAAAAATAAATAGGTTTAATTTTTCTAAGACGTCAAGTATTTTGAAATAGTTTTAGTTTGGCAACACTATTAATAGTTGGTACCGCAGTACGTACTTATTTCATTTTGATATAAAACAATAAAAGAAGAAGAAGAGCATTACAGAGGAAAAGTAAAGAGAGGAAATTCTTATTGATTTGGGATCAATTACAATGGTATAGGACCCCTCTATTTATAGGAAAAGTATGACTTAGCCACCAAGTAAAATTCCTAAAATCTCTCTAAAATATAGACATTCACCTTAAATACAATTCTATTTATAACACTCCCCATTGAATGTTTATTCAACATATAATGTGTCTCGTTAAAACCTTAACTAAAATAAAACCCAGTGAAAAAAAATTATAGTGAAGGAAAAAGAGTACACATGTTTAAAAATACGCTTTTTTGGTTGCCTCATTAAAAACCTTGAAAGGAAAATCCAGTGGGATAAAACCTTGTAAGGAAAAAAGAGTACAACGCGTATTAACTCCCCCTGATGAGATTATCAATTCACATCCTTGAGCCTTCGCATTCCAATCTTGTACACCATCTTCAAAATATCGTTGGTAGAAATTTGATAAACAAATCAGCCATATTAACTTGAATGAATATATTGCACCTTGAAATCATCATTCTTGATAGATATATAATATCTTCATATAATGTCGTGGAATGACTTTTTCAATATCTCCATAGAGGTATTCTCGCTATCACATTATCATGCTTATAGTTATAGCAAGATACATATGTGTACAAATTGCACTTAGGATGTGGTACATCATGACCAAGAATTGTATATGCTTTATGTGATTTAAATCATTCAGGGATTGTCATATAAGTATAGTCATATAAGCCATATGAATAGACTTTAGATGCATATCAAGTTTTCATGTCATGCTAGACATCTAAGATAGATAAATGTGATTGCACACATCATTGACTTTTTACTTTCAAGTGTTTGAACTGCATGTCAAAAACTACATGTATTCCATATGAAATCAATTCTACTTGAATTATTTCTCTAACTTAATATCCTCATATATATATTTAGCATTATCATAGATGTAGTCGACGAATATTTTATATCGGTTCCAACCTCCATTTTTCATAAAAACATAATTATCTCTTCATTCTTATTTTCAAGTACCTGAACTTCTCCTGAGATTTTATGAAGTATTATGTCATGTGATCTTCTAGATCACTTGCCTCCTTTATGATCATTTTGATCATTTGCTCATCTTCTTTATCAAGAAGTTTATTTGAAACCGATTTGTCTATATGCTTTAAGCATACCATAAACTTTGTCCTTTTAGGACTTAATAGGAGCATTTTCGGTGAGAATATAGTTACTTTCTTTGGGTCATCAAATGTGTCTTGCATGCTTTGCAATAAATTGCAGATGAATTATCTTTTTATGAACTTCAAGTTCATATTATCTTATTCGAGGATCTAGATGTAGAAATGATAATTCATTCCACGTAACTTTTTTTCAACTGTTCTAAATTAGAATATTGTCTCCCACGAAAAAGAGAGAAAACGTTCGGTTACGTACTAACTTTTTACCTTAATCCTCGGCATGTATGCTCTCCTAATCAGGACATCAGTGATGTCCTGATATCATCTAAGTCACAGGCAATCTTAGTCGTTTATTAACACAATTTAACAGATGAGATGGCGGTATCAACAGTTTTATAAATTCTTGCTATATTTGTAGTTAGCATATAATCGCCACAAAGCACATTAGCACTTCAGCAGCCGCACATAAGTAAGACTGAATTTAATTATTTATAGCATGAAACAACTTTTACGCTATCAAATTACTCAAAAGTTTATGAAGCATGAATCAGTATTTAGAAAAAGAAACTATATATACATAGTACAACTAATTAAGTTGCGGTGATATGATCGGAGTATATAACCTAATCTTGTAAATTCTCATACATATTCTTCAATATATGTCACTAATTTTACAATAAATATTAGATTTAAATTTATAATTTTAAAATTATAAATATTTTCATACTAAAAACCGTAAAAGTAAAAGATAAAACCAATCAATCAGAATAACTATAATCTTTCTATGAACTCCAAAGTTGAATTAGGCAAAAGACGTGAATCTAATACCTTCCCCATTATCATGTGAAAATAAATAATAATAAAGTACCTTATCATCACTGCCATGGCAAATTGAAGGCTTACCTAAGTTATTCTCGTTCTTGGAAAATAAATAATTCCAAATTCAAATCTCGAAAATATTCAAATTAACCTCCCCTCCTCAAAATCTTGTTTTATACGTTATTATCTTGTACGACGTATAAACAATTGGTTTATTTATTCAAAATTACAAGGGTAGGAAAGTCAATTGGAGCATTTGAATAAATTTCAATGGAGCGGAAATCGAGCTGGCGAAAGTTGACAGCGTGGTCAACGCTGAGTAAATAAACTAATAACTCTGGTCAATATGAACCCAAATTAATTATAAGTAATTAATCAAATAATGTATTATAGAAAAATGAGTACAATAAAACATTTAATGTACCTAAACTCCTCCGACGATTTCATCATTAACGCGGAGAGGATCGTGATAATTATTTCATTGAATATTTTTATAGATCTTTGGATATTAAAATTTTTCTTTATTTATAGTCTTAATATAACCAATCGTTTTTGCGAATATTTTAGAAACTCAATAAGTTTTTTTGAGACTTACTACAACATAATGCATTATTGATAATCAATTTTGTTCCTCCAATATAGTAATAATTGCCCCTTCCAAAGCTCTCAATTAATTTTGTACTACCACATATTCATCAACATCCATATGGTGAATATCTCTATTAAAGAGAAAGTTATACCATTATGGTTATGGTCAAAATTATATGCAAGATCTGTTTCTTGTATTACCGTTGTCTTTTAATAATCACATTGCCAAAATATTTTGGCGTACAATAAGTACGTTACCAATGACCATTTATGCCATAATAATGACATTATTTTCTTATTTTCTCTCAAACCTCTTTCTAGAGGTGAGTGTGGTATATACTACTAGCACGCTCATATTCTGCCAAAAATGAATATGTATTCATAAATCGCATGTTGTCACATTCACATCATGAACGGACCATAATTATCTATATGTGCTTTACAAAATCTCGTGTCAAATTGATGACAAATATTACTTTCACATAGTGAAGGATTATTTTGAGAATACTTATTGTTCTCATTACCACAATGATGACGATTATAATTTCGTCTATTATCACGTCCACATCCATTGATATATTCATGGTAATAATTTTATCTTATTTCAGACGTATCACATACTGCTATCATATTCTCTTAAGGGAATGAGAATGAAGCAAATTCAATGGGACGGGTTTCAACTTTTTGTGCTCACAATCATACATGAATTTGATCATGGCAAGACATATAAATTTTACCACTTTTGGTGGTTATAATTTCTTACAAACTCTATTAGAGTTATAGTCAAAATTTATTGTATTTGCTTGTATTTAAAATAAAATTATAGAATTTCAAGAATTCAAAAGATAAAAATAAAGTAAAATACTTACTTTAAAATATAGATATTCACCTTAAATACAATTCTATTTATAACACATTTATCATTTCTCCAAAATTAAAAGCATTATCTTTATCATGTGATCCTTTGGACATTTCCGTACAAAAGTCACTTGAGGCTTCGATTATTATATTAAAAAAACTCTAAAGGGAGAAATGCACTAGATGCATTAAGAAAATTATAAATTCTATAATCCAATTTTCCTTGCACAAATGATTGCTTGTCTTGCCTGTTATTCTAATTATGATTGTCTTTGTTTAATTAATTAAACCAATAGCTATCATTTTGTTCCATGTGCTATGCATGTTAGGGTTAACCGACCAAAGAAAATAAACAAAAATATCTTCAATCATGTGCCTGTGATCTTTTTATTTTTATTTTATGTGTTTGTGATGATCTTGTCTAACATTTCTTATTATTATTATTAGGAGGCATAATTACACTTATAGTCTCCTAATTATGAGCAAATCCTAAATGTTAGCCTAAGCTTTTGGTCCTTCCACTATCAAATTTCTATGAATTTAGTGAAATGCTATTTATTAAACTATGTAAATACTCGTCTTTTTGTTGGTTGAAAATGGCTTTGGTACTTTCGCGACTTATATAAGTTAAAAACCATTAATTAAGTTTCAAAAAGTTGTTAGTCAATAAAATAGAATCACACAACGTACTGTTAATTAAAAATAGAATTTTGCTTAGAGATGATGAAAGAAAAATGTTAAATATGATTAGATGTATATCATGAGTAGGAATGTACGTACATATAAGTCAAATTGGTTCGAATTTTTTAATTATCAAACCAAACCAATGATGTCGGATTTTTAAATTTATAAACCAAATCAAAATAACAAAATTGGAGTTTTCAATCTCGATTTTTCTCGAATTTTTTCGATTTCAATCTCGGTTATTAACAATTGAAAGACCAATACAATATGCCCCTAATAAATTGCTGTCTGAGAAGTTATACATTTTTGTTTAGCGTTTAATAATTTATGATTTAAGGAGGATGAAGAGATGAAGAAACGAGTTTTTCTTATTTGGTCCGGAAGAGGATCTAATACAAATACTACGAGACCAATATTGTCAATACAAGCATTGATGCTATGAAGTTTGAAGAGCATTTCAGTTGCCCAATTTGGCCAAAATATTATAAGTACTAGAAGAAATTATAAGAGTTATTTAACTAATTTATTCTTTATATCTTTTTAAATCATCCTTTTATCTTTTCTCGGACTTTTTGGATCATGTACTAGAGTAAGGTAGATTCTGGAGAAAAAATAATAATTAATGCATTCTTAATTTTCTCTTGCAACATTTATTTTGGATGCATTTGATTTGACTAAAACAACACTTATTTTGGACAGAAGGAAATAGTATATAATTAGCTTGAAATGCAAGTTTTTTTCCCCCTTAAAAGCTTTCATTTTCAAAAGGGTCATAAGTCATAACGGATTTATATGCCATTCATTGGATATTGAATGAGCTCGAATTTATGGCTTTGGTTGATGATTTCAAATTTGAAGCTTTTGCGGCATTCTTGAAGTGCAATCATTTTGACCTCCGGTCATTTTGAATTTTAGAACCTCGTTTTTCTAAATAAAAATTCCCATATATGCTTTTATAAAATTATGAATTGTGGGGATGATTGGTTTGGGATTTAGAAGTGTTCGGGTTGAAATCGAAACACTTGATTCCTAAAGTTGGCCTTAAAATGCTAAGTTTGACTTCGGTCAACATTTTGAGAAAACGACCCCGGAATAGAATTTTGATGATTCCAACAACTCCGTATGGTAATTTTGGACTTAGGAGCGTGTTCGCAATTTTATTTGGAAGTCCGTAGTTAAATTAGGCTTGAAATGGCTAAAATAGGAACTTAAGTTTGGAAGTTTGACCGGGGAGTTGAATTTTTGATATCGGGGTCGGAATCCAGTTCCGAAAATTTTTATAGCTTTGTTATGTCATTTATGACTTGCATGCAAAATTTGAGGTCAATCGGACTTGATTTGATATGTTCCGACGTCATTTGTAGAAATTGAAAGTTTTAAAAGTTCATTAGGCTTGAATCTATGTGTGGTTCGTGTTTTTAGTGTTGTTGGATGTGATTTGAAGACTCGACTAAGTTCATATGATATATTAGGACTTGTTGGTATATTTGATTGAGGTCACGAGGGGCTCGGGTGAGTTTCAGATGCCTAACGGATCATTTTTGGACTTGGCTTGATAGATAAAGTTCTGGTTTCTGCAGGTTCTGGTTTCCTTCTACGCGATCGCGTGAGAAGGTATGCGATCGCGCAGGGTTAATTGGGCAGCTGAAATTTTTTGCTATGCGATCGCGTGGGCGAGTCCGCGATCGCGTAGGTTTGGCAAGCTGTGTTATGCGAACGCGTGGGTAAGACCGCGTTCGCGAAGAGGAAACGAGGAATAACCTGGTCCACGCGCTTAACCCTTCGCGATCGCGTGGATGACTCTGCGATCGCGTAGGTCTAGGAATGTTGTGTTTCGCGATCGCGTGGAGTTATCCGCAATCACATAAGCTTAATTCTAGCTTAATTCTAGGCAACCTTATTTTGTTCTTCGCGATCGCATGCCTTTGGCCGCGATCGCATAAAAGAAAAAGCCTAGACAGAAAGTTTAAGTTCTGAAAATGGGACTTCCATTTTTAATGATTTGGAGCTCGGATTGAGGCGATTTTTGGGAGATTTTCGAAAAAAAATATCGGGGTAAGTGTTCTTAACTCAATCTTGGTTAGATTACCCGAATCCATCACTGTTTTTAACAATTAATTGGTGATTTAAGTTGGAAAATTTTGAAAGCCCTCTTGGATAGATTTAAGGATTTGAGGGTCGAATTGTTATCGCAATGTAGTCATTTTGGTATGGTTAGACTCGTGGTTGAATGGGTGTTCATATTTCGTAACTTTCACCGGATTCCGAGATGTGGGCCTCATGAGCAATTTTTGAGTTAATTTCGGATTTTTATTAAAAAATATAGTATTTTCTTATGTAATTGATTCTATAATTTTTGTTGACTGTGTCGAATTAATTATGACTAGATTCGAATCGATCGGAGTCGAAAAATCGAGGAAAAGACATACTACTTGGTTAAATTAGAACAAGTCGAGGTAAGTGACTTGTCTAACCTTGTGTGGGGGGAAATTTTCCCTAAGATTGGTATTGATGTGATAATTGTAATGTGATGAAAGTCGTGTACACGTGGTGACGAGTGTGTACACGGGTTAAATGTGAAGGATTATATTTTTAAATTGTATAGATCACTGTTACATATTAATTAAATTATTTTATCTTGTTATATTCTTTATCATTGATATGATTTATATACTTTAAAAATTTTCTTGAACCTCTCTTGCTAATTGTTTTTACCTGTTTAGCTAAAACTTGTTTTCTTTTATTTTGTACATTATTTGAAGGTGGAATTTCTTAAATTTAAATATTATTAAAAAATAAAATATTTTACATTTAAAAATTTGATATTTAGACAAGGTGTTAAATTTGTGAAATATTATTTTTGCTGAATATTTTATGAGATTTCCGTACTCATTGTGATGGAGCCGTGAGTTCTTTATTGTGAAAAAATATTATTGTTGATTTATTTTGGAAAATTGAATTATTTGGGCATTTGAGGTGCAAATTGTAATATATTATGATATTGATACGCAGGCGATGGTATAAGGTCTGGGTGTTGAAACGCATGCGGTGAGATAAGGGTGGCTTGATACGCGTGGCTAGAAGGGGAACTACTAGAAGTCATGCAGTGTGATAAGGATGGCTAAAGCGCGTGATGCTGTTTCGGGAAAAATATTTTCTTTAAAATAAATTGTGAAGGCTCCCACGGTGATATAAGAAAATGAGATATTGTGAATTTATTTATGATTTGGGATTACGAGGCGGTACCTCGGGAGTGCCCTTGTGGATATTAATTTACGGCTGCATTTGCCTTTAATTATTATTGTGATTTTCTTAAAGTTGAAAAGAATTCTGTTTTGCTTCCACGAGGTATAAATTGCCATTATTAGTGTAATTAAATGGTAACATACTACTTGATTTATTTTCATTGTCATTTTATCTTATTATATTGTTAAACATTTTACCATGTTATTATTTATTTTTTCCAGTAGGGCCTGACATGACCTCGTCACTACTCTACCGAGGTTAGGCTTGGCACTTACTGGGTACCGCTGTGGTGTACTCATACAATGCTTCTGCACATCCTTTTGTGCAGATCCAGGTATATCTTATCAGTCCAGGCATCGGTAACTAGCTGTACGAGGAGACTTCGAGGTATATCTACCAGTATCCGTAGACTCCGGAGTCCCCTTCTACCTTATTATGTTGTATTCCTTATTTACTTTATAATTTGATGTATAGATACATAGAAAATAAATTCTTAGAAACTTATGACTTATTTCTACCGGGTTTTGGGAGTTAAAAATATTTGAATTGTAGTTTATTTATTCCAGATATCTATTATTATTCCGCATTGATAGGCTTACCTAGTCTTAGAGACTATGTGTCATCACGACCTCCTACGGAGGGAATTTGGGGTCGTGACAAGTTGGTATCAGAGCTATAGGTTCATAGGTGCTATGAGTCACAAGCAGGTTTAGTAGAGTCTTGTGGATCGGTACAGAGACGTCTGTACTTATCTTCAGGAGGCTATGGAACTATTAAGAAAAATATTCACTTCTTTGATTCCTTATCGTGCGTAATTGTTGACTTCAAAGTTCTAAACCATTATCTTTCTATTCTCTCACAGATGGTGAGGACACGTACAACTGGATCCGATGATCAAACACCCGTGCCCTATGTTGGAGCCGCAAGAGGTCGGGGTCGGGGCATAGGCCGAGCCAGAGGCCGAGGAAGACCACGCAGTGCAACCAGAGCACTTGCACGAGCTGCTGCACCAGAGCCACTAGTAGCTCCAGTTGGAGAGCAGGCACCTGAGACGCCTGTTACTACTCCTACACTTCAGGAGACTCTTGCACAGTTTTTGAGCATGTTTGGCACTCTAGCTCATGCAAGGTTAATTCCACTTGCTCCTGCCACATCTCAGGCCGGGGGAGGAGCACAGACTCCCACCACCCGTACTCCAGAGCCACGGGCCTAAGTTGACCATGCCCCAGAAGTTATACCAGTGCAGCCAGTTGTCCTACTTCGGCCTAAGATTAGGTTAACAGTTTCAGAGGAGGAGGAGCTCAGGGTCGAGAGGTACAAGAAGTACCACCCTCCCACTTTCAGCGGTTTAGCTTCAGAGGATGCTCAGGGTTTTCTAGAGGAATATCACCGTATCCTTCGTACTATGGGTATTATGGATTCCAGTGGGGTTTCTTTCACGACATTCCAGTTTAGAGGAGCAGCCTACCAGTGGTGGCGGGCATATGAGTTGGATAGTCCTGCTGAGGCATCTTCACTTACTTGGACTCAATTTTCAGATATGTTCTTAAAGGAGTATGTTCCTCAGAGTCTTAGAGATGCATGGCGCGCAGAGTTTGAGCAGTTGCGCCAGGATTCTATGACCGTGTCGGAATATGCAGTCCGATTCAGATTTGTCTAGGCATGCATCAACCTTAGTTGCTAAAGTTCGAGAGCGGGTTTGCAGATTTATTGAGGGTCTCCACCCTAGTATCAGATACAGTATGGCCCGAAAGCTAGAGATGAACGTCACATATCAACATTTAGTGTCAATTGCTAGGAGATTGGAAGGTATGCGGATCCGGGAGAGGGAAGAGAGGGAAGCTAAGAGACCCCGGGATTCTGGCACATATAATAATTCTCGTGCCCCAGTTGCAGCCCGTCATGGTAGAGGTTATGTGAGATGTCCTATTCATTCAGCACTTCCAACTTCCAGTGATATTCCGGCTACTCCCAGACCTCAGGTTCTATATTATGCACCGCCAGTGTCTACTGTACCTCCTGTACGGGGTGCTTTCAGCGGGCAGTCTAGTCGATCAGGCCCGAGCCAGTCCCAACAGCCACGTCCTCCGAGGGCTTGTTTTGAGTATGGTAACACTCGTCATATCATGAGAGATTGCCCCAGATTTAGGAGGGATGCACCTCCACAGATTTCTCAGGCCTCACCTATTCCACCGGGTCCTCAGGCTTCTCAGGCCATGATTACAGCACCAGTTTCCACTCCACCTGCACAACCAGCTAGAGGTGGATGTCGGACAGGTAGAGGTCGCCCTAGAAGGGGAGGCCAGGCCAGATATTATGCCTTTCCTGCTAGGACAGAGGTCGTTGCATCCGATTCTGTTATCACATGTATTATTCCGGTCTGTCATAGAAATGCATCAGTCTTATTTGATCTAGGCTCCACTTATTCTTATGTGTCATCTTATTTTGCCTCGTATTTGGGCGTATCACGTGATTCCTTGAGTTCTCATGTTTATGTATCTACACCCGTGGGTGAATCTATTATTATGGACCGTGTGTATCGGTCGTGTTTAATTGTTATCAGTGGTATTAAGACTAGAGCTAATTTATTATTGCTCAGTATGGTGGATTTTAATATTATTTTGGGCACGGACTGGTTGTCGCCCTATCACGCTATTCTTTATTGTTATACCAAGACGGTGACGTTGGCTATGCCAGGTCTACTGCGGCTAGAGTGGAGAGGTACCTCAGATCATGTTCCTAGAAGGGTTGTTTCATTTCTTAAAGCTCAACGAATGGTTGAGAAGGGCTGTGATGCATATTTGACCTATGTGAGAGATGTTAGTATTGATACTCCTATCGTGGAGTCAGTTCCTGTAGTAAGGGATTTTTCTGATGTATTTCCAGTGGATCTTCCGAGTATGCCACCCGATAGGGATATTGACTTTGGCATTGATTTGTTATCGGGCACTCAACATATTTCTATTCCACCATATCGTATGGCCCTAACAAAGTTGAAAGAATTAAAAGAATAGTTACATGAATTGCTGATAAGGGCTTTATTCGGCCCATTATATCACCTTGGGGTGCTCCTGTCTTATTTGTAAAGAAGAAGGATGGTTATATGCGGATGTATATTGATTACTGCCGGCTGAACAAGGTTACAGTGAAGAACAGGTATCCATTGCCACGTATTGATGATCTATTTGATCAGCTTCAGGGTGCCAGGGTATTCTCTAAAATTGACTTGCGTTCAGGCTATCATCAGTTGAAGATTCGGGAATCCAATATCCCGAAGACTGCTTTCAGGACTCGGTATGGTTATTAGAGTTCCTTGTGATATCTTTTGGGCTGACCAACACCCCAGCATCATTTATGCATTTGATGAACATTGTATTTCAGCCCTACCTTGACTCATTCATCATTGTATTTATTGACAACATTCTGGTGTATTCCTGGAGTCGGGAGGATCATGAGCAGCACTTGAGGACTGTGCTTCAGACTTTGAGAGAAAAGAAGTTATATGCAAAATTTTCAAAGTGTGAATTCTGGCTTGATTCATTGGGATTTTTGAGTCATATAGTTTCGTGCGAGTGGATCAAGGTAGATCCGAAGAAGATTGAGGCAGTACAAAGTTGGTCCAGACCGTCCTCATCTACGGAGATCCGGAGTTTTCTTGGATTGGCAGGGTATTATCGCCAATTTGTAGAGGGTTTTTCTTCTATTGCTGCACCTATGACCAGATTGACCCATAAGGGTGCTCCATTCAAGTGTACCGAGGAATGTGAGGAGAGCTTCCAAAAGCTCAAGACATCGTTGACTACAACCCTAGTATTGGTATTACCTACAGGTTCAGGGTCTTATACTGTGTATTGTGATGCGTCGCGTATTGGTCTCGACGCAGTGTTGATACAAGACGGTAGGGTAATTGCCTATGCGTCCAGACAGTTAAAGGTACATGAGAAGAATTATTCGGTCCACGACCTTGAGTTAGCAGCTATAGTTCATGCCTTGAAGATTTGGCGGCATTATTTGTACGGTGTCCATTGTGAGGTCTACACCGATCACCGGAGTCTACAACATCTGTTTAAACAGAAGGATCTTAATTTGTGGCAGCGGAGATAGTTGGAGTTGCTTAAGGATTATGATATCACCATTCTCTATCATCCCGGGAAGGCCAATGTAGTAGTCGATGCCTTGAGTCGTAAGGCGGAGCTTAGCATATTTACCGGTAGCAGAGAGGCCTTTAGCCTTGGGTGTTTAGGCCTTGGCCAACCAGTTTGTTAGGTTGGATATTTCTGAGCCGAGCCGAGTTTTGGCTTGTGTGGTTTCTCAGTCTTCTCTTTATGATCGTATCAGAGAGCGTCAGTATGACGACCCCCATCTGCTTGTCCTTAAGGATACAGTTCAACACGGTGATGCCAAGGAAGTCACTATTGGATATGACAGTGTATTACAGATGCAGGGCAGGCTATGTGTGCCAAATGTAGATGGTTTGCGTGAGTTGATTCTCCAAGAGGCTCACAGTTCGTGGTACTTCATTCATCCAGGTGCTACAAAGATGTATCAAGACCTGAGACAGCACTATTGGTAGAGGCGAATGAAGAAAGATATAGTGGAGTATGCAGCTCGGTGTCTTAATTGTCAACAGGTAAAATATGAGCATCGGCGGCTAGGTGGATTGCTTCAGAAGTTAGAAATTTCGGAGTGAAAATGGGAGAGAATCACTATGGATTTCGTTGTTGGACTTCCACGAACTCAGCGGAAGTTTGATGCAGTTTGGGTGATTGTGGATAGGCTGACCAAGTCAGCTCATTTCGTTCCTGTGATGACTACCTACTATTCCGAGCAGTTGGCTTGAATCTATATTCACGAGATTATCAGACTTCACGGCGTACCAGTATCTATCATCTCTGACCGGGGTACGCAGTTTACATCATGGTTCTGGAGGGCAGTACATCGTGAGTTGGTTACTCGGGTAGAGTTGAGTACAACATTTAACCCTCAGACGGACGGGCAGTCCGAATACACTATTCAGATATGGGAGGATATGTTTCGTGCGTGTGCGATAGATTTTGGGGGTGCTTGGGACCAGTTCTTACCACTTGCGGAGTTTACTTACAACAACAGTTATCAATCAAGCATTCAGATGGCTCCGTATGAAGCCTTGTATGGTAGGCGGTGCCGGTCTCCAGTGGGTTGGTTCGAACCGGGCGAGGCTAGGCTATTGGGTACAGACTTGGTTCAGGATGCCTTGAAAAAGGTTAAATTGATTCAGGATCGACTTCGTACAGCCCAATCTAGACAGAAGCGTTATGCGGACCAGAAGGTTCGTGATGTTGTATTCCTGGTTGGTGAGCGGTTCCTGCTCCGGGTTTCGCCTATGAAGGGTGTAATGAGATTCGGAAAGAAGGGTAAGTTGAGCCCTAGGTATATTGGGCCTTTTGAGATTCTTGAGAGAGTTGGAGAGGTGGCTTACAGACTTGCACTACCACCTAGTCTCTCTGCAGTTTATCCGGTATTCCATGTTTCTATACTTCAAAAATATCACGGCGATCCATCTCATGTGTTAGACTTTAGTTCGGTTAAGTTGGACAATGATCTATCTTATGTTGAGGAACCAATGGCTATTTTAGATAGGCAGGTCCGAAAGCTGAGGTCGAAGAACATTGTTTCCGTGAAGGTTCAGTGGAGGGGTCATCCGGTCGAGGAAGCGACTTGGGAGACCGAGCATGATATGCGTAGCTGTTATCCTTATCTTTTCACCACTCCAGGTATAATTCTAAACCCGTTCGAGGACGAACGTTTGTTTAAGAGATGAAGAATGTAATAACCCAACTGGTCATTTTGACTTTTAGAATCCCGTTCCTCTAAATAAAACTCCATGTATGTACTTTTATAAAATTATATCTTGCGGGGATGGTTGGTTTGGGATTTGGAAGTGTTCGGGTTGAAATCGGAACACTTGGTTCCTTAAGTTGGCCTTAAAATGCTAAGTTTGACTTTGGTCAATATTTTGAGAAAATAACCCCGGAATAAAATTTTGATGATTCCAACATCTCTGTATGGGGATTTTGGACTTAGGAGCGTGTTCGAAATTTTATTTGGAAGTCCGTAGTTAAATTAGGCTTGAAATAGCTAAAATAGAAATTTAAGTTTGGAAGTTTGACCGGGGAGTTGACATTTTGATATCGGGGTCAGAATCCTGTTCCGAAAATTTTTATAGCTCTGTTATGTTATTTATAACTTGCATGCAAAATTTGAGGTCAATCGGACTTGATTTGATATGTTCCGGCGTCGTTTGTAGAAATTGAAAGTTTCAAAAGTTCATTAAGCTTAAATCTATGTGTGATTCGTATTTTTTGTGTTGTTAGATGTGATTTGAAGACTCAACTAAGTTCGTATGATGTATTACGACTTGTTGGTATATTTGGTTGAGGTCCTGAGGGGCTCGGGTGAGTTTCGGATGCCTAACGGATCATTTTTGGACTTGGCTTGATAACTGAAGTTCTGGTTTCTACAGGTTCTAGTTTCCTTCTACACGATCGCGTGAGAAAGTATGCGATCACGTAGGGTTAATTGGACAGCTGAAATTTTGTGCTATGTGATCGCGTGGGCGAGTCCGCGATCGCGTAGGTTAGGTAAGCTGTGTTATGCGAATGCGTGGCTAAGACCACGTTCGCGAAGAGGAAACGAGGCAGAACCTGGTCCACGCGCTTAATCCTTCGTGATCACGTGGATGAGTCTGCGATCGCGTAGGTCTGGGAATGTTGTGTTTCGCGATCGTGTGGTGTTATCCGCGATCGCATAAGCTTAATTCTAGGCAACCTTATTTTGTTCTTCGCGATCGCGTGCCTTTGGCAGCGATCGCATAGAAGAAAAAGCGTGGACAAAAAGTTTTAGTTCTGAAAATGGGACGTCGTCCATTTTTAACGATTTGGAGCTCGAATTGAGGTAATTTTTGGGAGATTTTTGTAGAAAACATCGGGGTAAGTGTTCTTAACTCAATCTTGGTTAGATTACCCGAATCCATCACTATTTTTAATAATTAATTGGTGATTTAAGTTGAAAAAATTTGAAAACCCTCTTGGATAGATTTGAGGATTTAAGGGTCGAATTGTTATCGGAATTTAGTCATTTTGGTATGGTTAGACTCGTGATTGAATGGATGTTCATATTCCGTAACTTTCGACGGATTCCGAGACGTGGGCCCCACAGGCAACTTTTGAGTTAATTTTGGATTTTTATTGAAAAATATAGTTTTTCTTATGGAATTGATTCTATAATTTTTGTTGACTGTGTCGAATTAATTATGACTAGATTTAAGTCGGTCGGAGTCGGAAAATCAAGAAAAAGGTATACTACTTGGTTAAATTGGAGCAAGTCGAGGTAAGTGACTTGTCTAACCTTGTGTGGGAGAAATTTTTCCTAGGATTGGTATTGATGTGATAATTGTAATGTGATGAAAGTCGTGTACACGAGGTGACGAGTATGTACACAGGTGAAATGTGAAGGTTTATGTTTTTAAATTGTGTAGATCACTGTTACATATTAATTAGATTATTTTATCTTGTTATATTCTTTATCATTGATCTGATTTATATATTTTAAATTTGCTTGAACCTCTCTTGCTAATTATTTTTACCTGTTTAGCTAAAACTTGGTTTCTTTTATTTTGTGCATTATTTGAAGGTTGAATTTCTTAAATTTAAATATTATTAAAAAATAAAGTATTTTACATTTAAAATTTTGATATTTAGACAAGGTATTAAATTTGTAAAATATTATTTTTGCTGAATATTTTGTGAGATTTTCGTACTCATTATGATGGAGCCGTGGACTCTTTATTATGGAAAAATATTATTGTTGATTTATTTTGGCAAGTTGAATTATTTGGGCATTTGAGGTGCAAATTATGATATATTGTGATATTGATATGCATGCGGTGGTATAAGATCCGAGTGTTGAAACGCATGCGGTGAGATAAGGGTGGCTTGATACGCATGGCTAGTAGGGAAACTACTAGAAGTCATGCAGTGTGATAAGGATGGCTAAAATACGGGATGCTATTTCGGAAAAAATATTTTCTTTAAAATAAATTGTGAAGGCTCTCGCGGTGATATAAGGAAATGAGATATTGTGAATTTATTTCTGATTTGGTACTACGAGGCGGTATCTTGAGAGTGCCCTTGTGGATATTGATTTATGGCCGCAGTTGCCTTTGATTATTGTTATGATTTTCTTAAAGTTGAAAAGAATTTTGTTTTGCTTCCACGAGGTATTAATTGCCATTATTTGGTGTAATTAAATGGTGACATACTACTTGATTCATTTCCATTGTCATTTTATCTTATTATATTGCTAAACATTTTACCATGTTATTATTTATTTTTCAGTAGGGCCTTACTTGACCTCGTCACTACTCTACCGAGATTAGGCTTGGCACTTACTGGGTACCGCTGTGGTGTACTCATACTACGCTTCTGCACATCTTTTTGTGCAGATCCAGGTACATCTTATCAGACCAGGCATCAATAACTAGCTGTACGAGGAGACTTCAAAGTATATCTGCCAGCGTCTGCAGACTCCGGAGTCCCCTTCTATCTTACTATATTGTATTCCTTATTTGCTTTAGACTCTGATGTATAGAGATATAGAGAATAAATTCTTAGAAGCTTGTGGCTTATTTTTACCGGATTTTAGGAGTTGAAAATATTTGAATTGTAGTTTATTTATTCCGGATATTTATTATTATTCCGCATTGATAGGGTTACCTAGTCTTGGAGACTAGGCGACATCACGACCTCCTACGGAGAGAATTTGGGATCGTGACACATTCTTATGGTTGTTATTTAAGGATTAGCCAATACTTATCTTATCTTAAAAATTTAAACTAAAAATCTTAATTTTAGAAGAAAAATTAAACTGCTAAACTGAAACTCAGGACACATTAACTAATTTTTAAATAACTGTACGCTTGGTATCATTTCTACTAGTGTTGTAAGCCCTTGAAACTCACGATGATCTTCCTTCGTTTTTTTTTTCTTCTTTCCACAAGAAGAAGAAAAGTGAAGGATTTTTTAAAATGAATTTTAGAATAAAGATATTATTTGCTCCCTCAAAGCATTTTCTGCTTATAGATATAGGGACAATGATCTTTAATTATTAATGGTGCAATGTTGTTTGGCCCATTTGGACCAAGAGCATGCCCAAAATTTAAACTATCTTCTACATTATTGAACAACTCTTATATTCATTGATTTTTGAAAGACAATTCACTAGCCAACATTAGAGCTGAAGTTAGAATAGATGGTTCTCTATCCGACTTGTCATTTATGTATTATTAGCCCAAACATGGCCTACTCTCCATCATGTTAAGTCTTTTCAAATATGGGTGAGATTGGTATAAACATAAAAAAATTTAATAAAATATGACTGTCGTATTCTACCTTGGTGAAATTTATTTGTTAGATCACTCCCAAGGCTGAATACATGTGGAAACACTTAAAGTTGATGCAATTTTTCATTTAAACACCTAAACTTAAGGGTGTTCCTATTGAGCACTTATATTATCCGAAACGTGTTTCAATTAGGCACTTCTATGACAATTAGCCAAACTTATAAAGTGTGTGCAATGAACTCGCTGCTGATGTGGCGAATGACAAAAAAAAAAAAAAGACATATATCATTTTGAGTTAAAAAAAAAAAAAACTATTTTAAAATCTATTTAGTAAACAAAATAAAATAACATTCTCAAAAAGAAAAGAAAAACTTTAATTTACACCCAATTAGAAAATGACACATTATTAACAAAACAAAAAACAAAAAAAGGACACATTAGTGTTCCGGAAATCATTGTTTGTGGTATTATTCACTATCTTCATGTGTGTTCTTGTTCTAGCCACGATTGTAATCCAAAATTTCAAGAGAAACTCCTCCAAGTTTGTTATAACTTCAGCTAAAAATTCCCCACGAAGACCCGAAGACAACCCCAATATTAATTTCTCAATTTTTCATCAAATCAAGTAACTCATTTTAAACCTTCAAGTTTTTAAAACCCCCATTAATAGTGGTTTTGACTTCAAATAAAAAATACGGTCTCACTTCGGCTTCAATCAACTGGGACGATTGTTGGTTCAAACTTTCGAGCTAAATTAATGGTGGAGGCACAATAATGGTGGAAGTGACGGTGGAGAGAAAGAAGAAGAAGAAAAATGAAGAAAGAAATAAAAAGGAAAAAAAGAAGATAAAATCTGTGTTTGGGCTCTTCACGCGCCTATATTGGGTGAAACTCACTTTATGTGTCAACTCAATAAGAAGTGTCTAAGTGGAACAAGTTTCAAATAGTATAAGTGTTGAATATGAACACCCATAAGTTTAGGTGTCTAAATGAAAATTTGTGTCAATTTAAGTGTCTCTACATGTATTCAGCCATCTCTCAACATTTGATCGGATAAAAAAGTACATCACATATAGTAGCAGCAGAAGGTAAGAGATAAGGTATTCAAGTAATCTTGTGGCGCACCTCAACTATTTCAGCGTGTGCCTATTATTTTTCATCAGCACGACTACAGGATAACTCTGGCCGCTAAACAAATTTAAAAAAAATCTAATATTGTTTGTCTTTATTGGGACTTAAATCCTGATTTCCTATGGTTATTCAAATAATATATTTGTGATAATTACATGTTGATTAAAGCAAGTGGCATAAAGAGAAGACACTTCAAATGAAAATAGCATATGCCTCCAAAAGGAATTAAGTCTTTTCCTCTGTTTGCGAAAATATTTTCAAAAGTGTAATGTCAAAATTTTATTTGTGACAATAATTTATGCCGCACCAATAATTAAGAAATTTAACCAGAAATCTCCTACAATAGTAAAGTTGTCTCCATATAGCCTATAGGTCAGGGATTCAAACTATAATAAAGTTGTCTCCATATGGCTTATAGGTCAGGGATTCGAGCCATGAAACCAACCACTAATATTTTCATTAGAGTAGGTTGTATACATCACTCCCCTTGAGGTACGGCCTTTTCCCGAACCCTACGTGATGCTTTATGCACCGGGCACTGCCCTTTTAAACCAAAAATCCCCTCCATAAGTAACCAAAAGCTTACTTAAAAGAAAATCTTCAAGAAGATTGTGTGATGCCCTACATGTTGTAAATATGATAGCTAGTTTTTTGTGTTTTTCTTTTGTGAAAATGGGACATTGGTCTCACTAATTCTCTCAATGACTCAATGCATCTGGCCACCTATAATGAAACCGAGGATATGGACAAACATAAAATAGACCCATACATTCACTGCACATAAGAAAATTTTGTAGTTTAGTCATGGGATATATGTATGGTTGTCTTAGCCCAACCAAAGAATCATATAACTTCAAACACTTTCCTATGAAATAAATAAAATATTTCATCTCTAACTTGTTTAAATTTTTAGATAAGTCAGTTCATACAACTTAATATAGTATTTGAAACATGTAGAGATTTTGAATTTGAGTCTTAATGTCTCCCATCAATAGAAATGTTTTTATATATTAGATCCAACAAAAAGAATTTACACATACATGAGGTGCGTGTTGCACATCCAAAATAAATAAATGAACCTTGGACCTAACTCAACTCCAAAAAGTAGTTCATGAGATGAGAATTGTCTAAGGTCATATAAGGAGACAAATAACCACTCATCCAATCGATGTGGGAACACTCAACACTCCCCCCACACTCAAGCCTGGCAACTGGAGCGTAAACCATATAAGATGGGTGCCCAACATCGGGGTAAACAATAAATTGGGTAGGCCTGGCTCAGATACCATAATAAATAAATGAACATGAGGTGTAACTCAATCCCAAAAGTTAGCTCATGAAGTAAGGACCGTCCAAAACCATATAAAATGTTAAAACTACACCCACAAGAACCGGCCTGTGAATATGCTTTGTATTTTTTTTTTAAACTGTAATGTTCATCAGCTTTCGCGCACCTCAACTAATTTCACAAAGTACCTGCTACCTCCCACCAATACAAGTACTAGATAACGGGTCTGTAAATACGCTTTGTATTATAACTAGTAAGGTACTAGTGATTCCTAGCAAACATATTCTTTGTGAGTTGCGTCCTTCATGTTCACCTCTTAGACCCATCACAATTGTTGCAACTCAAATTAGGATAGGATCGTAACCGGTGCTTAGGGGTAGCACCCCAACTAAGTTATATCAGAATTTAGCAGAAAATCGAACAGAGTATCCATTAACCTTTCTTATTGTATTTTGGGCAATTATTGGGTTACCGACAGTTGGATACTTATGATTGTGATTTGCTTTGACAAGTGCTTGTTGTGTCATGTGATTGAACTGAAATATGAAAATTTTAGATTGCTCTGAAAATAAAAAAAACTCTATAAAATTTCAATAAGACGTGCTTAGAGCCCCTTAGGTCCTAGATTGGGTCGTGACAACAATCAAACAAAGATTTCACATCATATTCTCAACCGAAGAACATAGCTAAAGCTCTGAATCTGCTCTTCACTTCTACATAATTTTTACAGACTGCAAAGCTATTATTGAACATAGCTTACTATGTTCAACTTTTAATAACTTAATTCAAGCAAAACTCTTCTAATGACAATATGGTATATTCAACATATTGCTTAATTCTGCAATAGGTGGAAGCCTATAAGCTTGTTTCTTAGTTAGCTAATAACTTATAATCACTCATTATTGTCATTATATGTAACCATAAACTAGTGCATTATTAGTAAACAACACACACATTAGTGACACCATAAGAAAATGGCAGCCACTCATAAATATATATCAGTGCAGCCACCTTTGACTAAATCTGTAAAAATCTTCTATAAAATAGATGATTCACAAACAAGAAGGGTTATATAAATCCAGAACACAACAAAACTTCTATGTCATCTACAGGAAGTGACTAAAGCAAATGTTAAGCAATCAAGATCAAAGAAAAAGCCAGATATGATCACTATAAAGAATAGGATCCAAGTCACTGATATGCAAAAGCATAGAAAATAATACCACTACTTTGTGTTGTCACTTCTACTCTTACCTAATAAGTGAGCTAATAAACAGATAAAAAAAGGTTAAGAAAGTCTATGTTCTACAACACAGGGCTGTTTCTACTCAATAGGAGGTGATCTTTTCACTCAGATACAGACCATCCAATTTGGTGGACATTGTCAAAATTCCTTCTTTTTTTTTATAACCAAGGAATCCCGAGGGCCAGCTGGCGCACGGTTCAAAACTCGGTGGATAATATGTCAGCCCTTCTATCTTTCTCCCCTCAAATAATAAGCTTTTTTCTATGGTCATGTTCAAATCCCTGACGTAAAACTCGGTGGATAATATGTCAGCCCTTCTATCATTCTCCCCTCAAATAACAAGCTTTTTTCTATGGTCATGTTCAAATCCCTGACGTGCACCTAAAGCACATATGCCATGCGTTCTTACCACTGAACCAAAAGCACATATGCCATGCGTTCTTACCACTGAACCAAAGTCCTGGAGGCAATAGACATTGTCAAATCTTGTCCAAACAAGAATACATTTGAAGGTTACAAATATCCATAATGTCTAACAAGGTAACCTACAAGAAAATCATACAACGTCCATACAGATTGGCAGACTTATAAAAAAGGCAGCCCAATGCACAAAGCATCTCGCGTTCACGTATATTTTGGGAAAGAGCCGCACCTCAAGGGTGTGATGTAGACAACTTACCCTGATGCAAGTATTAGTAGTTGCTTCCACGGCTCGAACCTATAACTTATAGGTTACACGAAGACAATTTTACCGTTGCTCTAATGTTCCCCTTGGTATTAGCAAACTTATAAAGTGACAAATTACACTGCTGGGAACAAACTCATTGTCCACATTCCTGCTCATATTAGCATTGAAAGTAAGAGTTCAGGAGAAAGAGGAACAAGAAATACCAGCCAGTTAGTCAAAAAAATGGTCACTATGTTAAGCTCCCTGCTTTATTCCTCTGAGATAGAAGAAAAAGAATTATTCATCCCATAGCCTGATCAACAGCTACTATAATAAGAACATTGTACAATTTCCACTCTTTTTTACTTCTAACAAGTAAACAATATGGCTGAATGCTTCATAGGCAAAAAGAAGCATATTACAAGACATTCATTACATAAAGAAGCAAACCAAAGTAAAATGATCAAACCCCTCAAATAATTGGAACACTTAGACCTTCAAAACTTCCATCTCTGCAGCTTCTGCAACTGTTAAACTGCTTAGTTAGCAGTGGTAGCAAAATAGTTTTCGACCAACTACCACAAACAACACTCTTTGTTCTTTCCTTTTTTTCTTTTTGATCAGTCACAAACCAAAAATGTATCATTTCCAATCCATGCAAATGAAAAGGTAAGTAGGTAGAATTAAAAAACTGACATCTTTGTCAAGAACTCTTCTTTCTGGATTCTGTCTAAAAGCATAATCAAACACACTAAGTTCAAAATTCCTAGTGGATTTTGATGGAAAACCAAAACAAATATTGGTTCACTAACAATCTAGACCATTACAAACAAACCTAGAGTCTATGCTAACTATGGTAAAAGAAGAAAAATGGCCAAAAAGATGCTGTAGACGACGACTCAATCCTATCCTACACTATATCCACAAGCTTCATGAATCATCATTCCTCCCACTCCTATCTTCTGCTTTCTCATCTCCAAAACCTTCCGGTGAGAATTGGAATGCACAGTCGGCGAGAAAGTAGGGCTGTTTGCCGGGCGATACTCTGGCAACAACCTGCCTGACTTATAGCGGACCCCACAAGCATTACACAGTGTTTTCGGCCCCAGGGGACCTGCCCGCCATTGTGGGGTCTTATCAGCTCCACAGTGTTGGCACCTCCTCCCGATACAAGCACTTTTAGCTGAATTCATCGGTAACGAAAGCAATGGTTCACGTTGCTTAACGATCTTGAAACTCGGTTTGTTCACCAACATACAATGCTCGCTTGGCAAGTCAGCAAAGCTGCCTCTTCGTCGTCTACGCCTTCTCTTGCTCCGTGCACGAACGGGGTAATTAACTGGGACTTTTAAGCTGGCACAGCAGCTCATATACGCGTTTGCATTAGCGCTGCCATTGCCACTGCTGTTGCAGGTGCTGCTACTATTCTCCAGCACTGAAACCGGGCTATGGTGATCAAATACAATACTTGGGTTATCGGCAAGTATGCCAAACTCCACTGCTGGAAATGCATCTTTGTTTGACAGCCATTCCAATTCTTCCTCAACACATTCCTGCAAAATGCAACATGTTAATAATCTTGAGTGAGCCAGCAACCAACAAATTACCAAAATTATTCTTGCTTTTGTTTTTATTTTTGATAACAATGGTGTTCGAGCTAGCTTGTGCGTAGCTCAGACTATTTCACTGGGTACCTGCTACCTCCCACTAGCACAAGTAACAGGAATTTCCATTAAGGCTTAAAAAGTTATTCTAACTCATATATTTTTTTTTCATGTTCAACTTTTAAGATTTTGTTTAAAAAAAGATAAAATTTAGTGTTTTCATTATATCAAAAGGAAGAAAAGATATCCAGGAGAGAATCTAGTCGTTTTCTAGGCTTAGACATTGTAAACAATACAAGAGAAAGAAAATAAAAGTCAAAATTCTCAAGTGGGACAATTTGCAATTTGGACAAATTTGTGGTAAATAAATATTGATGATAGGGACAAAAGTGTCTTTTCAAGATTGTGAAATACAAGTTGAAACGGATATGGTGCATTTATTTGAACAGCTCAGACATCGTGACAACCAATGCCCAATCATAAAGACATGTTGTGAAAATATTCCAAAATTCCTAAAATATCCCCCATATTTTAGTTTCCAAAAAAACACAACTTTTCATATTTTTTTTCAGCACAAAAAAAATGCCAAATTTTAATAACAACATCTAAAATTCAAAGGAATTGTTTTACTCAAACACCAGCCCCATGTCATGCACTCTTTTTGGTAGCGTTAGGGTTTCAAGGGCAAAATGGTCCAAAAATTTATTTTTCCTAACGCCTCCCTACTTTGAGCCAGTCAATCCACTTTCTTGTTTCCACCACAACCGGTTCTAAAACTGCCCACCTTTTCCACTATTATTTACCAAAATGCCACTCAATGGCAAATGACGAGCCACCAGTTTTGACTCAGTCGCCTCCCTTAAAACACAGCCATGCAATAAAAGGGTGGTGATACAATCGAAATTATTTCACCTTTAATTAAAAGTCTCGTGTTCGAATCCTAAGAATAATTTAATGGACTTACCCAATACGTATTCGAATTAGTCGAGCCAATAGGTTTTAAACACGTAACACACAGCAAATGCATATGTCAACTCGTCCGAGTCGACTCACCAAAAAACGAGTCACAACGTTTCTGGCCAAAGAACACCCCCGGGTTACACCGAGTCAAGCCAAAACTCGGAACCCAGAGCCCTTTTCAAGGCCAAAAGAGAAGAGAAAAGGAAAAAAAAACAGTGAAATGAAATTTGTATTAAGACTTACAGGGTGTTGTTGGGAGGGAAGAAGGCTAAGAACAGGGTTTGAGGAAAAAGAAGAAGAAGAAGAAGAGAAAGGGTGTTTGTATTTGGTAATGGAATTTGTTGTTTTTTCATCATCATCTTGTAAAACTGTTTCATCTTCCAAAGAGAAGTTGAGAAGGTCATCATCTACATCCACCATAAAACATGCAGCAGCACTTGGGTCCAAAGCCTCCATTTTCATTTTCCAGGAAAATAAACAGAGAAGAGAAAGTGAAACAAGGGTTTGTGGTTATAGGTTTGGTTTGGTTTTGTTTTGTTTTTGAGAGAGAAAAAGGAAATAGTAAGTGGGTGGGTGGCGAAAGATTAAAGAGAGAGACAGAGATATGTTCTCTTTTTACGGGGAATTTATTATTATCAACAGAGTTTTGAGGTTTAAACAAATAAATAAAAAATCAAAGGGTCCGTTTGGCAATAAGAAATTTTTTACTTTTTTCAAAATAAAATTGCATTTTTTTTCGAAATAAGTTTCTGGCGTGACATTTTCAATTTTCACTTGAAGTTTAATTTCGAAAATTTTTAAAAAACTTTAAAAATTTATTTTTTAAAATTTTTTACTTTAAATCACTCACAAAAATTTAAAAATACAACTCTAATTTTCATATATCATTTCCACTTGAAAACAAAATTCACTTTTTCCGATATTTTACAATTCTTATGTCCAAACACCCACAATTTAGGTTTTTCTTTTCGAATGGTAATTACTAATTAGAGGATGTCACGTTTTTTTGTTTCGGAATGTGAGAGACTGGCAGGTGATAAATTGAATTTATTTTTATTTTTTATGTTGTGTCCGATATCTGCATTAAAACTCGATTAAATTTCGATTTTTATTGAAAGTTTCACATTGAAGGTAAAACACTCCCTAACAAAATCGACTTCATACTCAAGGCTCAAACTCGAAACATCTGATTACGGATGAAGGAATACTTATCACTCTACCACAATCTTTATTGGTGATAAATTGAACTTGTAACCATAGAGTAACTTATACACAAAAAAAAAAAAAAAAAAACTTTCAAAAAAATTGCTAGAGGTCTTATTAAATTATATATTGTTAATCATAAATATATGTCTTAAATGTACATGCAAAGTGAGGAAAAAAATAACACATTTGAAAAATATTACTCTCCTTATATCATTTTATGTGCTACTCTGAGATTTTAGTCTTTTTCAATCATAATTATAACTTTTATTAGAAATAATGTAACGTTATATTATCATTTTATTCTTAATAAGATGATCACAAGTTTAAATTTTTTTTCTTTAATTTTGTACCAACAGAACATCGTCACATAAAATAGGTCAAAGAGTGTAAATACCATTGAGTATCATTTACTCCTTTTATTTTTGGCTTTTTATTTAGTTTTTTCTAATTTTCCTTTCCCTTTGCAAGAAATGATCTTCTACTCTAGATTTTTGCCCATTATATTCAATTTCTTTGGAAAACAAACTACTTCGTAACCACACAAATAAAGAAAGTAAAATTAGTTTTCCCTTAATTTTTGTTTTTTAATTAGGATATGCTAATTGGATGGCCATTTCAAAGAAGTTTTCTTATGTTGTTATTATTGTTATATGGAGCTAAAAGTTGGAAAAGAATATTTATGTGACCTTGGAGTTATTTGATAACTGATTTTTTGTTTTGCATGTAACTGTGAAGTTAATCTTATTGTTTAATTTGAATGTTGAAGTAAATCTAATCTTTTTTAGAGTCTGAATTTATTGTAATTTGGTACTATATGCACATTTATGTCAAATGATAGGAGAAACAGTGACTTTGCCGTTATGTTCACTCAAACTATTTGACCAGAATAATTTTTTTCATACGTTTTTAAATTAAAGTTTTGTCACTTATTATTCTTATGGTTATTGTTTATAATTTAGAACAAAATATGCCTCCTTAGGTATGAAGTTATTCATTTTTTTTTGTATTTTAAATGTTGATAATGTTCGAATAGTTATGATTGATTTTTATGTATAGTGTTTTTGTTGCTAAATTTATGCTAAATAAAAGTAAATTTATGACATTTTTGCGATTCCAAAAAATATCCCTTAATATATTAAATGAGGATAGATCAATTGGGTGATCATTGAAAGCAATCTGAAGTACAATGTTAGTTTTTTTTTAATAATTATTTATATGATTCCAAAATTGAAAATGCTTGGGCACAACTTCTTTTTGTTTTTCCTAGAATGCTGGCCAATTTAGATAAGAATGTTGGCATTTATAAACATATATACTATCAAAATTGCATATTAGATACTTCCACTATCAGAAAATTTACGTTCTTTATGATCTTTTGATATTCAAAGCTTGAATATTTATATAATTGAAAAGAATACATGACTCATGAACAGTTGCGGATCTAGGATTTCAAAGAGGATAGGTGTACTTTTGTAAAGAGCTGGATCTAAAATTTATATTTGACTGATTTAACTTTAGTCTCTTACCATGACCCACTACACTTTTAAAATTATATTCTTTTTGAATGAAATTTTAGTAATTTTCACATATATATTTATACTCCTTGCCGAAATAAGACCGTTCAGAGTGAGATTTGAACTGCCAATTTCATTTGTAGAGGTGCACCCATAATAGTTGTACCATAATAGTCTTTGAACATGGCTTCATGACCCGCATATTTTTAAATAATTTTAAAAAAATATAATATTGTTATATATGGTTTAGGGAGAGCAGTATGAGTTCACGTGAACGCATATCCTTTAACTTGGATGCGCCTCTGCTCGTGGACAAGAAATGGATTCATATAAATATGTCAAAAATAACACGGTTAAGGAATAAAATCTTTTGGCAAATTTTAACATTCTCATATATCTATTATTCATAAATGCTGGTGAAATTTAGCTCTCGAGAGAAATGTATATCTTTCTTGGCATGAATTTGTATTGATGAAACAATCCGAAAAGCGAATTATATATGTACATTGAATTCAAAACATTAAAAAAAAATGAAAAGGCAAACTTTTGAAAAGGTGTTTAGAATTCGGAAATGAAATCAATGACTTTCATCTTAAGGAAAATAAAATAAAATTGCATTCATTCCATTTTATTCCCAACAAAGAAATTCATTTACGTATTTAGTTAATCTTTTAAGTTATTCTACTTTATACATTACCTTACTACTTTAAATCTCATTTTAATGAAATTAGTTAGTTTTTTATTCTTCATTTTTGTACTTAAAGTTCTTATAGTTAACTACTTAATAATCATGGTCTGGGAGATTTTGTATTATTGACCATTGCATATGTGATTTTAGTTATATGACATTTTTTACAGAATAAAGAGATAGTACATGCGATTTACAAAGAAGAAGCAAATTAAAAGATCATCATAACGTTATTTTCTTTTATTTAAATTATAAATAATAATGACAGATTAACTACTCGTGTTATTTTTTAGATAAAATTAATTTGAATAATCCAAATGACTACTAGACGACAAGTTAAAGTACACTGAACGTTTGCATGAAAATGAACATTACCTATCTTGTTCGTTGTTAGAATCTTCACATGGTTAGGATATGACTGGAAATAAAACCAAGTACAAGAATACTTACGTCTTTTAATAGGATGCGGGCCGCTTACGTAACGGGCCGGGCGACTACACCAATGTGTCGTTGTTCCCATAGGCTACATATCACACGTCATATAGCCAATAATTATATGACACGTGTTATTTTGTTTTGAATAATATTTTTCAAAATCTTTGACTCTCCGACACCGCACGTGGCGGCGATAATCTTGTGAATTTTTGTGATCCCTCAAATTGTCAAGATATGAGAATTTATAATTTCCCTTTTTCTTTCTTTTTCCGGAAAAGTTTGAATTAGGGGGTCAAAGACTTTTAATTAAGAAATCGAAATTGAGGTCACAAAGTTTTTTGGACTAAGGCACATGTGTAGAGTGTAGTGTAGCATTTACAAAATAGACCTACAACATATAGAGGTTGCTTAGTTCGTGTGCTAATTATTCAGGAGATTAATTTTGTAGTGAATAACAATATATAAGTCGTTAATTGATGAATAATAACATAAGAACTAATATCCTAAGAAATTCTAGTCATTAATAATTATAAAAAAATATTATGTAAGAAATACCTAATTTAAAGGTATTTTTAAATATTTTATTCACTCATTATTAATTATATGCTCTTCTTTCATATTCTAACTAGAGTACTTATATAAGTATCAAATTAGTCATGCCGGCAATTAAACCTTATAATACATAAATGGGGAAATATTTAATCAAATAATCAATCAAATATTACATTAGTTAAGAAGAAAATTATTTCATTTATAACAATCAAATTATAATTTATGCAAGATTTTACGTGAAGATCATTGTGCCCTTTTGTAAAAGAAATAAAAAATTTCTTGTCAATAGTTGTGATTCTCCTATACTTTCCTCCTTAATTTTTTCTTTTTCCATTTCTTGTACTTTCCAATTCCAAGTTTGCATCCTTCTATTTTGTCCCCTAATAATTAATTTCAAAAATGGTTTTAAATGGGGTCCACTTGCATGTTCCTCCGGGACCCACCCACGTTTTGGAAACTCCGTGAGTAGTTGGATACCTGCAACTACTCTCCCATTTTGCATGTGAGTGTCACGTGCAGCGTTGAAAAAAAGTCATGTTAGGTTGGGGTGTTTATCGGGCGGATAGTTACACTTAACGATTTGATTTATCGGTTATCGGATTATAAATGTAATAATTCGCTACCCATCCAATAATACAATGGGCGAATTGGTATCGGATTAACTATTATCGGGTTATTTATCGGCTAAACTAAATCTTAATCCGTTCACCATCCATTATCCCGATATCCAATATCAATAAATCATCAGTTCGGTTTGATTAACGGTTTCGATTCGATTTTGATCGATTGCAATATTACGTGCCTTGCATAACTGCATTCAATTTTCAATATTTAAATTAAAGTACTTGAAGAAAAGCACTTGTACTTAGTGACCCTCAACTCAATTATTGGTTAGTCAAGGGTAGGATCTTAATATTTTTTTCTTGTTTACAAAAGTCAATCGAATTTATGTATTAATTAGACATTTAAACTCTTCGCTTGCCAAATTAACATATAGTGTTTGGAAGTACATCATTGCCACTTCTAAGTTTGATAAGCAATCATGTACGCCTCTATGTATAATCTCTTTTTTTTTAGTTTCAACCCCTATTTTAGTATTCGCATTGGGTCCTAATTAATTCGAGTTAGCGTCACAAAAGACTCATTAAAAGGAAAAATACGTTTATCATATTTTTTATTTATTTTCAAGCTCAAAACTTAGCGTTGCATAAGGCACATTAAATGAAAATGTATTTTTTATTATTATTTTTAAGCTTAAATCGCAGACCTTTTAGCTAAGGATGAATGAATCTAATTCATTTTAGCATAATTCTTGGCGGTGCGTTTATGTGTAGTTATTTTGCTGAAACCAAAATTATATATCTGCCTAGAAAAGCTGAACCTACAAGAACAACAAAGTGGAGGTCCGTATTTAGCTTTGGTGACGACGAGTATCGTTTGGAAAACTACATACTTATATATTTTAATGTTCATAAATTCAATTTACATTCAATTCTTAGTACAATGTATTTCCCAATCTTGTAATGCCCATACCAAAGAAAATCTTTGACTCCCAAATTTTTAATGTTTTCTCTATTGGGATGTCTCGAAATATTTCTAATTAAGTACTCCTATTATTTTACTCAGCATTCACAAGTTCAACAGTGCAAACTTATATTTAATTAATAAGTTTGAATATTACTTGATATTTTCTTTCTAGACTAATTTCAACTACTATTTGAGGCAGAGGCGGAGCTAGCCCATCGAGTACGGGTTCGGCCAAATCCAGTCGCTTTGATCCAATCCATATATCTGTCTTAAAAATTACGGAAATATATACAAATTATTAATTTAGAATTCAATAACTTATAAGGACTAGAACCCCAAACCCATAAATTTTAAATTTTGGTTCCACCTCTGAATTGAGCTTCTTCTTTTTCTCAATCATTATTTTGTACTAGTAAGTTGATTAAAGTTAAAAAGAATGTAACACCGTAGAGAGTCATATAGCGTCAAATTAGGATGAGAATGAGAATAACAAATACTCTCTCAGTTAGACAGTTTATGTAGGGGAAAAGACAGTTTATGTCAAATTATTTATTATTATTTTCCGCGAATTTAAATATATATTCTTTACGTTTTTAAAAATAAAATTTAAAAATTATACGAATAAATATTATAAGTCACAACTGTTTATAATTACGATATTTTTACTCTCCAAATTGTAATAGTTCCATAAAAACGGAACATATGGAAAGCAATAACAACAAAAATAGGCATAAATATGGCAGTTTAATTTGTTTGTAATCATGTTTTGTATTGTATTACAAAACTTACCTGTACCGGGTGTTTACACCAAGTCTAGTTAAGCTAATCATGAGAGATAAATAAAAGTTTATTAGGAAATCTACGTCCATTAAATGTTTTAATTTTAATAAACAAAAAATTTAAATAGGTAGCAAATCGGAATAACCAACGTTATCATTTTCTAGCATTTTGCATCTTGTGTATTTGTACATTTAATTTTTCATTAACACTAGAGCAATTTGGAATAACCAATAAAGATTATGATTATTATAATACATTCAGAAAAATTATTTGATTAATGCAATAGCAATGTTCTCACCTCAATAAAACATGTTTTCTTTAATGTATGAAGAAATGGAGGATATTTGGGTGCCCTACTGTTTGATACTTCATTTCCTTTCTAACGGCACTGTTCATTCTTTTCGATTTATTTAACGTATCGTTAAGATCTTAACGGAAATAGCTAGAATATTAAGTAAGTAGTATTATTTTGATATTATTATTTAAGATTACGTGCAAAAATAAATGGGAGTTAACTATGATTAAAGACCATTAGATATAGTTAAATAAGGTGACAAGTGTCATTCATTTATTGGCTTGGTGTAAATATCCGGTGCGGGTAAGTTTTTACCATATTACCATTGCAACCATTAGAAGTGTCAGTAATTCGGTTCAGCCGGTTATTTCATAAAATTTGTACCATATTAATTTCGGTTATTATATTATGTATAACCAAAATTAATTTTTTGAAACTGTCTCACTCATGTTGGTTTCTCTTCGGTATCGGTACGGTTCGATTAATTTTCGATATTTTTTTAAATATCATATAAAAGTCACTAGTAAAAGTAGAATGTAATAACATACTTACTTTTATATGACTTAACAAACATGAAAGATAGCCATGTATAGATCCATCAACTATTCTACATTAGTGTAAAAGAAACTAAGCAAATACAAAGAAAATATGTTTCACACGAGTAGAAAAATATTAACCAATCTGGGACTAAAGGATAAAGTTTATAGAAGATTAAATAATCAAAAGGATAAATCTAAATCATACGAAAGAAAACATATACAATATATTATAGTTTTCTACTCATAGTCGCTAGAGTACCTTATGTCTTGCTAGTGAATATACTGGAAATAATTTAGTTTTAATAGGAGTAGCATAATAGGTTTGGGAATTAGAATTTTGGGTTTAATTTCGTGTTGGCTTGTAACCGTTTTCATATTCCAAGTCCCAACAAAAAAAATAATGCTTTATTATTTTTTAATTTAATATATAAATATATCTTTTACATATAAATTTATTTGGTACGGTTTGGTATTTTTTCGGTTTATTTTCATAAAATTAAAAACCTACCCTAATTATCAGTACAATTAAAATTTTATTTAACAACATATGATTTTGTTTTAAAAGTCTAAAAATTGATTCAGTACAGTGCGGTTCAGTCAGTTTTTGAATATCCATTGATACCCCTGACAACCATTATGTTTTTTTCTTAATTACGATAAATTTATAAATAAAAAAGGTAGGTTGGTGCACAAGGCATCCGATGTTCACACAGGATTCAGTGAAAGGTCGTACCCTAAGGGGTGTGATGCAAACAACCTATCCTAATGCAAGTATTAGTGGCTGCTTTTACGACTTGAACTTGCGACCTATAGGTTACACGTGGATAACTTTACCGTTGCTCCGAGACTCACTTCAATTATGACAAATTTATATGTCCATTATTACAATTGAAGAGCACAAATAATTCATACAATGTTTTACCTCAAAATGTTGCAGTTGCTTGCGGCGGACCTACGCTGGTGTAAGGGGTTCAACTAAATCACCTCAGTTGAAAAATCAAATTACGTATATTGATCAAATTTTTTTACTGGTATACATATAATTGTTGAACCTTGAGATAAGTGAAACTTTTGATGTAGTGGCAAAATGGGTGTAAAATATGTTGTAAGTTAACAAGTTTGACTATGGTTTGATAGTTTAACATTCTGAAGGTAGTTCATACTTGTCATGAGTGGATTGCTCTAGGTGAGCCCTCCACTTCCAACCAAGAGGTTTTGAGTTCGAGTCATCCCAGGAGCAAGATAGAGAGTTCTTGGAGGGAGGAAGCCGATGGTCTATCGGAAACAACCCCTCTACCCCAGATTTAAAAGCATAACATGAACCTATTTCAGCTATTCCCGATTCTTATTGGGCATAGAATTACCATGTCATTTTTCGGTAATCGAACTTGGTCATTTGAAAAGGCTGCTGCAGCCATTAGTGTTGGTTTGAAATGTTCCGAAGGGAATGTATAGCATATTATCTTAGAATCGGATTCCATATATGCTAATGGTGAGACGGGAAGATCCCTTTGGAGTCTAATGCAAATTGTCAATGTAATAGACGGGAAGATCCCTTTGGAGTCTAATGCAAATTGTCAATGTAATTCTGTAATTGATTGGGAGGTGTATATATATATATATAATGGTGATAGGAATTCTACAAATTTATTTATGTAGAGGGAATTAAATCACCTGGCAATTTTTTATCCTTATGACTTCTTAACGTAGGTCTAGCTCCGCCCCTGCCCCTAAAAAAAAAGAAAAAAATAGATGTAGGAATTCCAACAATCTTTATATTCACTTTAATTCTTTTAACAAATCAAGCTATAGAATTTTCTGCCTAACGATTAGAACAAGAAAGGAAAAACAACTTAATATCAGTTTCACAGCAGGATAGTGTATAGGGTAAAATATATTCATATTAAATGCTCACATGATAAAATAACACGTGGGGCCGAAAATAGAAGACAATCAAGTCTGAAGGCAACGATCTCGTTTGTTACCAAAAAGAATGGTATTCATAAAGGCGAAACAAATGTCTGTCACCCGATAGCATTTAATGGAGAATATTCTATAGCATTAAATATATTGTGTGTTACAGAGAATATGACATTCACTGCCTACCGTTACACATTCTTCAATGTCCCTCATAATTGTCATTAAAGAAGGGCTTGATCCTAGGACCTTGTTCCCTAGGTGCAACTATAAATAGTGAGTTCTATAACCATTGTAGGGGGAATTTTCGGACTAGCATATAATATAACTCTGTTCAAAACTCAATACTATTTTATCTTCTTGCTTATTAATATTGTTACGATTGCCTCCGGAAGTCTGCTCCCGGTACCAGAATTTCCGTTATTCTATCTCGATTTCAACTCTAAGTCTTACATTCTTGTTTAATTTATTTATCAGTTTAGGATCAAATCGATTCACTTATCTATAAACCACGTATAAATTTAATTGTACCGTTTTACGAGTAAATATTTTGGCACCCACCGTGAGGCATAGACAGTTGTGTAATCGAGTTGGTCCGTGCATCTGCTACTAATCTGTTTGATTCTTTGTTCTTAGATAAAAATCATAGAAAATGACTGATAGCGATGTCAACATCACACACAACGTTGAGGCCCAAGGAAATCAGCTTCAGCATGAAGATTCCGTCAATGATACCCGCAACGAGGGGGATGTGCCCATGGCGGGCAATATCCACATCATGTTAGAGAGGCAATTCCTGATGATGTTGAATACGAGCACGTCGTAGAAACAGTAAAGATCCTGAGGGAGACGCAATAGACCATTATGGGCCATCTCATATGACGGGATCAGGTTATGACAGAATTGAGGTAGACATTGTCGGATGCTTCCAACAACGCGAATGGACGAGGTACAGTTCCTTCCGGTGCTCCCGCAAATCAAACAACGCAGAGGGTTGACAACAACACCCCGAGGGGGGAAGTCGGCTTTGACAGGGCCAGGGGAAACGGTAGCGGTTCCAGTAACAACAATGAAAATGATCCCTTTAAAACCGAACTCATGCGTTTATGAGGGAAAACAATGCCCGAATAGATTAGACTTCGGGCGCACCACCAGTATTTAAAGGACCAGACTCAAAGAAGTATACCCAATTGACGTTCAAACCAAGCGCGACACCATAGTTAATCTCGAAGAGGTTCAAAATGCTAAACGTGCCGAAGTATGGTGGGACTTCAGATCCTCAGGAGCACATCACCACCTATACAACAGCGGTGAAGGGAGACGATTTGGCTCCACACGAGATTGAATCAGTCTAACTGAAGAAATTCGAGGAGACCCTCACGAGGGGGCCCTGACATGGTATTCGCTTCTGCCCGAGCACTCCATAGATTCCTTTGAGATGCTCGTAGATTCCTTCATCAACGCCCATGCTGGGGCCAGGACGGTGCATGCCCGAAAGGCCGACATATTCAGGATCGTCCAAGGAGAGTCCGAATTACTGCGGGAGTTCGTGACCAGATTCCAGAGGGAAAAAATGTTGCTCCCGGTCATACCAGACGAGTGGTCAACTGAAGCATTTACTAAAGGGTTGAATCCGAGAAGTTCCGACACATCCCAGAAATTGAAAGAAATTCTGCTTGAGTTCCAGGCAACAACATGGGCGGATGTCCACTACCGTTTTGAGTCAAAGATAAGAATTGAAGATGATCAGCTTGGTTTTTTGGCATCAACCAAGGGCCGGAACTGAGAAAAGAATAAGGAGAAATCAAAGGATGACTTTGACTTAGATCGACGGTCTTCAAGGGGTCGATTTTTGCCCTATGAAAGGGCCGAAGGACGCGACAGAGGTTTTCGGTCAGCAGATAGCTCGCTACCGATAGAAGAGCAAATCGTGGTTCGAATAACATGTAATTGCAGGACAAGGAGATATCAGGTTCTCGAGATACCTCCTACCCTAGACTTTCCGAATACAACTTCAACGTCAGAGTGGTGGAGCTGGTGTCAGATATGAGGAACATTAAAGAAGCACAGTTCCCGAAACCAGTGAGATCTGATCCCAGCCAGAGGGATTCTAAATTGTGATGCGAATACCACGGGACCAATGATCACCAGACTGGGGACTGTCGGCGTTTGCGCGAGGAGGTGGCAACGTTGCTGAAAAATGGCCATCTGAGAGAATTTTTAAGAGATCGAGCTAAAAATAACTACGGCCGCAATTGTGATAACGCGAAAACTTTGAAAGTAGGAAAAGACCCTCCACGTTTGACGATCAACATGATTTTTCTGGGGGGAACGAGATTACTGGTGTTACATTTTCGGCAGCAAAAAAGACGAAGGTATTAGTAACCCACAGTAAGAGACTCCGGGAAATTGCTGAGGACGACATAACTTTCACGGAGGAAAACGCAAATGGACCGATGATTCCTCACAACGATGCCTTGGTAATCTCTTTAAATGTCTTAGATTTTAAAATTAAACATGTTTTGGTGGACACAAGAAGTTTGGCCAGTTATCCAGTGGAGAGTGCTGGAACAAGCCAAGTTGATCGAAAGTATCACCCCGGCCACAAAGCTCATCGCCGGGTTCAATCTGGCAAGTGTGACAACTCGAGAAGAGATCTTGCTGCCCATGAATGCCGAGGGGTGATGAAGACGACCTTTTTTGAGGTAGTGGACGGCGACATGGGCTATAATATTATATCATGGGGAGACCATGGTTGCACCAGATAAAGATTGTGCATCGACATATCATCAATTGCTGAAGTTCCCGACTCCTAAGGGGATTAAGCAAATAAGAGGAGACTAACCGACGACGGGGGTGATGAATGCAATCTCAGTTTCCAATAGCAAAAGGAAGGAGCATGCAATATAGCAATTACAGGAACCGACGTTTCCTCCCGAACCGAGTGAAGTCAACTAGGGGAAGGAGTCATCGAAATCCTACCAGGTACCATGATATTTCCAGGTACCAGAAGAAACATATGCAACATAATCCAGGACAGAAGAACTTGAGCAATTCGCATTATTCGAGAAATTCTTGGAGAGAAAGTTCCACTTGGGGACAGGACTGAACCCCTAGCTCATGTATGGATTTATCGAAATTTTTAAATTTAACGTTGATTGTTTTGTGTGATCACATGCGGATATGATAGGTATCCCTTTGTAATTGGCTATGCACAAACTAAGTTTGGATCCTAACATCCCCCCGGTAAGGCAGAAAAAACATCCTATTGCAGAGGTAAAAAAACAAATTCGCCAAAGAAGAGGGAACTCGTTTGCTTGATAGCGGTTCAATCTGAGAGGTGAAGTATCCTAACTAGCTAGCTAACGTAGTAGTAGTTCCAAAGAATAGTAATAAATTTCGTATATGCGTAGACTATAAGGATCTAAATAAGGTGTGTTCGAAAGACTCGTTCCCATTACCAAACATTGATCAAATGATTGTGCGACGGCAAGGCACGAGTTAATAAGTTTCCTCGATGCTTACTCCGGGTACAACCAAATCAAGATGAACCCGGAGGATTAGGAAAAAACTTTGTTCATAACAAACTTCAGCACATATTGTTATAATGTGATGCCTTTCGGGCTAAAGAACGCCGGAACAACCTATCAACGGCTCGTAAACAAAATGTTTGAGAAACAAATAGGGAAAACCATGAAAGTTTACATAGATGATATACTGGTAAAGTTTTTGAACGGGGTTGATCATCTTAAACAGTTGCAAGAAACCTTTGACGTCCTAAGAAAGCACAACATGAAGCTTAACCCCGTGAAATGTGCATTCGGGTCAGCTCTGGTAAGTTCGTGGGATTCCCGGTGTCGCAAAGAGGGATCGAGGTTAAACCCGATAAATTAAAGCCATCAAAGACATCCTAGACCAGTTATCAAACGTGTAAGAGGTTTAAAGATTGACAGGTAGACTGTCCGCTTTGAGCAGATTCATTTCACGGTCTTCAGAGAAATGCCATCATTTCTTTTCGCTACTATAAAAGAAAAACAATTTCGAATGGACTCCAGAATGTCATCATGCTTTAAAGGATTTGAAAAGGTATTTGTCAAGTCCTTCATTACTGTCAAAATTGGAGGAAGGCGAATAACTGCTGATCTACTTAGCAGTCTCGGAGGTAGCAGTAAGTGCTGTTTTAGCTCGTGAGGACGAAGGTACTCAATCTCCTATTTATTATGTTAGTAAAATTTTAACGGGAGTAGAAACTTGCTACCCACATCTCGAGAAATTGGCCTTAGCTCTCGTAGTCACCGCACAGAAGTTTAGGCCTTATTTTCAATGTCATCTGATAGCCGTGGTGACCACTTTTTCCTTGCGGAATATTCTTCATAAAACTAAACTTTCAGGTAGGCTGGCCAAGTGGGAAGTCGAAATGAGTGAATTTGAAATAGAATATAAACCTAGGACTGCGATTAAGTCATAAGTTTTGGCCGACTTTGTGGCCGATTTTAGTCCGGGACTATTACCTTTGGCTACCAAGAAGCAGTGATGGTGTCAGAATCGACATAAGGAGTTTGGACTTTGTTCACGGATGAAGCTTCCAATGTTAAAGGGTCGGGCCTCGGCATAGTGCTAACCACACCCTTGGGAGAAACCCTAAGGTAGGCCATAAGAACAATTCCTCTAACTAACAATAAAGCAGAGTATGAAGCTTTGATTGCAGGACTCGAGTTGGCCCTAGGACTAGATTTTGAGGTCATAGAAATCAAATGTGATTCCCAGTTGTTAGTAAATCGGGTATATTGGATCTTTGAAGCCAAAGAGCAATGCATGCAACAATATGTAGTGAAAGTCTAGGCTCTGCTCGCTCAGTTCAGGGAATGGTCAATTACGCATATCCCGAGGGAAGATAATGCGAAAGCAGACGCACTAGCAAATCTTGGATCATCCACGAAAATGAAGGGATCAGACTACGGTATGGTCGTACAACTTATACATTCGGTATTGGACGCAGATAGCTATTACGAGGTAAACGTGACCAGTTTGCTCTGGGATTGGAGAAATGAGATCATTGACTATCTCGAGCACGAAAAATTGCCTAAAGATCCCAAGGCACATCGGGCGCTGCGCACTAAAGCAACTCGATTCAACTTTAAGGGAGGATAATTGTACAAAAGATCTTTCCAAGGCCCGTTGACCCGATGATGTTATGCGAGAATTCCACAAAGGGATCTACGGAAATCACTCAAGCGCGAATTTCCTTAGTGTTAAAATTAATTAGGGTAGGATACTATTGGCCTCGAATTAAACAAGATGCCATGGCTTATGTTAAAAAAATATGATAAATGTCAACGCTACACACCGTCGGTACATCAACTGGCAGAGCCACTACACTCAGTTTTGTCGCCATGGCCATTCATGAAGTAGGGGATAGACATAGTTGGTCCGTTAGTGGGCCCCAGTAAGGTAAGATTTATTTTCATTTTAACTGACTATTTTTTTAAAATGGATTCAAGCAAGTCCGTATTAAGAGATCGACGAACGCAAAGTGATAGATTTCTTGTGGGAGAATATAACTTGCAGATTCAAGATACCAAAAGAGATAGCATGCGACAACGAGCCACAATTTATAGGCGCAAAGGTCACAAAATTCCTTAAAGACTTAAAAATCAAAAGGATCACATCGTCACCCTATCACCCGAGCGCAAACAGTCAAGTAGAATCAACAAACAAGATGGTTATACAAAATCTCAAAAAGAGATTGGAAGTGGCCAAATGTAAATGGCCCGAAGAGCTACTGGGAGTATTATGGGCGTATCGAACAACAACCAAATCAAGCACGGGGGAGACTCATTTCTCTCTTGTGTACGGAGCAGAAGCCTTAATCCCGGTGGAAGTAGGAGAACCTACCCTGAGATATTTTCGGGCAGACGAAGAATCAAATAATGAAGCAATGTTGGTCAAATTGTAGTTGCTCGACGAACGCATGGACTTGGCGCATATAAGGATGGCAGCCTAAAAGCAAAGAATGGAAACATATTACAAACGAAGAACCAACCTTTACTATTTCAAAGTAGGAGACTTGGTTTTAGGGAAGGTAACTCAGAATACCCGGGAGCTCAACGCAGGAAAGCTAGGTCCAACATAGAAAGGCCCCTACCAGGTTTTAGTTGTCACCGGGAAAGGGTCATCCGAATTGGAAAATCAAAATAGAGTAAAGTTGCCGAGCAACTGGAATATGGCACACCTCAAAATATACTATTGCCGATGAACCTCGCCTACACTAAAAGTATGTGCTGCACTTTTTTTGCCTTTGTCCAATTTTTGTCCCAATTAAATTTTTTTGGCAAGGTTTTTAACGAGGCAGCAACGAAAAACATACTATGAAGAAAGTTTCATCAGCAGAGATAAGACCTTTAAATAACAAGTCATGCAAGCAACAAGCCACTACAGAGCGGTTAGATAATGTTTTGCTCGGTAACAAAGTTCCTACCGAAAAATAAAGTTTTTTGTCGGGCAAAGATTACCCGACCGTTCACAAGTGCAAGCCACTGGAGATGGTTAGATAATCTTTGACTCGATAGCAAAATTTCTTAAGGGGATGTGAAGTTTGCTATCGAACTAAAAATTATCTAACCATTCAATAGTGACACCTTCAAAAGGAGAAAGACTTCCAGTGTTCCAATTCGCATTCGAACACGGGGAGGGGGGAGGAGGGGGATGATATAAGAATATGGTAACATGACTGCCACATCGAACGGGAACACGAAACCTAAAAATAAAGTTGTATCATCGAGATCGGGTACTGCGCGGTCAACCCCGTAGAAACAAGTTGTACAAGTTAGCCACAAGTAATGGTAATTTCTTTTTAGCACAATGAATGCTTATGTATATTTGAAAATGGAAGGATAAAGTAAAGTCCTTTTATTTTTATCTTGGTTCTTGTCATATCGATGAATTAATTTTATCATATGAAAGTTAAACAAGTACTTCAAATGCTAGTGCTGTAATGAACATGATACATCTTATTCAAGAGCACTGTAAATATAAGAGGGCCCTCTCTTGTGAAACCCTCACATTAAAGGGTTGATTTCGGAAGAGTGTATGCTCGGAATCCAAATGCTCTTGGGGGAAAATACACCCGAAGCCTTGCATAATTTGACGCAAAGAGAAAAACTTGCGCAAATACTTAAATGAAAAAGGATGCAAAGAGAAAAACTTGCGCAAATACTTAAGCGAAAAAGTACGCAAAGAGAAAAACTTGCATAATACTTGAACAAAAAAGTATTTATATTTATAGAAAATGTGCCAAGAAGCACGAGTACAAAAGTATAGAAAAGAAAGCAAAAGGCTAAGCTACTGCACCCCCGGAATCCAGAGGAAGAGAAGCATTTGCGCCCCCAGGAGAAGTAAGTGGATCCACCGTCGACTCAATATCTCGGCCTTCACCATCATCACCTTTCGATTCTTCTTCAGTTCTCGAGAACTCGGAACCGGAACTAGAAGAGTCGGTAGCATTAGGTTGGACCGAGGGATCCCTTCAGGCAGTTGACTCCAGCTCGCGGTCCTTAGCGATTTCGGCATCAAAATCAGTGATGCCCGTTTTGGCCTCTTCCAAGGTTTTTCTCCTCATGCTATACATGAAATACATTTTTTCAACAATGAGTTAATCTGCTCAATACTGAAGTTTTTCCTTAAGACGGTTAACCTCGGTCGAAAGTTGATCTCGCTCAGATCTAGCGGCCTGGAGGCTGACATCAAGGTTACGAACAGTAGAGTTAAAAACTCTATTATGCTCCATGACTCTATTATGCCTCTCTTCTAACTGGACATACTTCTCCTTAGTAGCAGCAACTTCTTCAGTTTTGGAGTTCAAGGCCGCCTCCAAGTTATTCAATCTTTCAGTAGAGGCAGCCTCGCGATCGGATGCAACAAGAATGACATTGTGAACCTCAACCCACTTTTCCCTAGTTTTTTCAAATTGTATCCTCAGTAGAATGTCCTCTTGGCCAAGGGTTACTACATCTTTCTCCCTTTGCTACAACTGAGCCTCCAACTCAACGTCCTCAGCAGCTCATGCTTCTAATTCCGGGAGACGGGCAGTAATTTGATCTCGCTCGGCCAACAGTTGATCCTGCTCGGAGGTGAGTTCCTCCTTATCAAGAATCAACCTTTGAAGGACCTCGAAAGCAAGGAAGTTTTCCTGTCAAAAACAAAAATACAAGCTAAAGACCATGTCATAACAAAGATAGATGAAACAATAGAGAAAACAAAGGTTGTGCATCGCATTGTTAAACAAACACTCTCCCGAGAGAGTTTGTATCTTATTCCTATATTTTCTGAAGTCAGGGGCTTCAAATAATTAACAAGTTCCACCAGTCGGGACAACATATGGTATATGGTAGAAACCGAGAGGGTGACACTCCTCCTACTCTGTGGATCTTCGGAGGGGGCAGAATAATTATGCCCCAAATTCGCATGAACTAGGACTGGGGAAGAGGGACATTCTCCTCTCGGACAACTGCGACCGGTGGAGATGATGTAGCAGTATTGCTGGTGGCGAAGGCAAGGTCAGAGAAGAAGGAGATGAAGTTGATAACGTTGTAGGTTGAGAAGCATATGCGGCAAATGCAATACTAGTTGATGGTTGCTCATCAACTGAAGATAGAAGAGACCCGGTACCCAGCCTCATGGTACCGGGCACGACGACAGGGGCTCGGAAGCGAGAGTTAGCATGTTCCACCATATCATATTCCCTCCAGAGCGTCGGGGCGTTGTCTTCGGTTGGAAAAACTAACTTAATAAATTGAGCATTATGTTGACCTAATGAAGCTCGTCGTCTTCTATGTAGAGAAGCCCCATCATCACTAGCTTCTCCATTATCATCGATCACCACAATATCTGTGGTTGGCTTGGTCGAGGTACTCTTCGCTTTTTTATTTTTCCCCCCGGTCGACGAGGAATGTCGCCTTTTTGGTTGCTTTTTCTCTGGTCGGGGATTCCGAGAGGAAGCACTTGCATAAGAAACAAGTCCGACGACACCCGTTCAAGCAAAGGCTATAAGGCCCCGTGAAATTTTCCTAAAAACCGGAGTTCCGTTTGGACTTTTTGGATTGAACAGTGCACTGGGGAGTTGAAGGAAAATATTTGGCAGAAATAGGCATTTTTGCGGCCCATTATGCGGCCGCAGAATTACTCTGCGAACCGCATAATGGTCGCAGAGTGAGATAGTCTTTTAGATCATTTTTTATGTCATTTTCGCGGCCCATTATATGACCGCAAAACATTTCGCGGGCCTCACTTTTGTTGCACAATGAGCCTTGAAGTTTTGTGGAGGGAGGTTCCGCGGCGCATTATGTGACCGCAGAACAGGTATGCGGGCTGCATAGTGACCGCAAACCCATGCAGCTTTTTTCTTGTTTTTGGAACCAAATTATGCGGCCGACATGCGGACCGCATATCCATTCCGTGGTCGCATATGCGATCGCATATCATGTTTCGGGGCTTCATTTTTGGGATTTTTATAACCCGACCCTACTTCATTATATATACGCAAAGAACTATATTTGGAGCAAAAATCTGATACTTTTAGAGTGAGAAATAGTGCTTAGTGTGGGGGAGTAACCTTCAACCTATTATCCATCAATTCATGCTTAATCATTGAGGATTAACAAAGAAAGCCTTCATCCTAAAGGTAAGAATCTATGTCCTAGCTCTCAATTTCGAAAATTTACAAAAATGGGATAACTAGAAAGACAATTATTGGGTGTGGGGGTTGTTATCTTGCATGCATGTATTCTTGAAGTATGTGGGAAGGTTGTGAGCTAAAAATGGTAGAGAATGGGTTGGGAAATGATGAAATCTTTCATAAAAGGGTCTTAAAGATATTAATGTACACCTAGTGTTTGATGATGTGCTCAAATGAGCTAGAATCATGACCATCTTCCTAATTTTGATCCAACTTGTTATATTTCTTAAATAGATCGAAGTGCTAAAAATTTCGGAATGTTTTAGAGTTTAAAAGAAGCTCAATTGAAGTATGTTGGCTAAACTCCCTTCTTCTTAGAATCGAATCACACGGTGTTCATGTAATTGGTGTAAGTCCCTGATCATTATTGAATTGGCTATTCCTAATGTGTTTGTGTTGAAGGATGTATGTTCAATATTTATTCTAAATGCTTCATCATGTCGTCTTTCCATTTGAGGATGTGTTCAAAATGGGGAATATGTGTTAAAAATATTAAGACTTCAAGTCAAGGTCGAAATAAAGGTTGTTATACCAAATTATATGAAAAGCCTCTATGTGCCTAAGATTCCCAAACTGATCATTTGTGAATTTAATATCTTGAATAGAAAGCCTTACTGTTGTTGATAATGATAATGATGTTTGAATGTGGAAAAGAGAACTGGAATTATGAAATACGGCCAAGTGCCAAGAATGACTTTATAATTGTGGCCACTAGTACCAATGAATCGAAAGGATATGAAAGAAGTATTATGTGAGATGATTGACTGAAAAAGGTAATGTCTTGGGTGAGACGGCCTAGCCGATCGGGTCGTGATTGGATGCCATGCCGCATACATGGTGGTGACTGTGCTGGAAATAATAAATGAAATTGTGGTTATGGTTGATGTCTCAAATGAGACGACCTAGACGATCGGGTCATGATCAGACTCCGTGTAAGAATACGCTGGTATTGTGAGTTATGGTATGTCGGCACTAAAGATCACCCAACCTGATAAGATAAAAATTGGCTTGAAACCTTACGTGATCCTTAACTTGATGTTTTAGTATTATTTGAAGCTCTTATTGAATTCTTGACCGTTCTCCCTTGTATTACTATTCATTCTATGGAGATGGTATTTAGTTTTACATACTAGTATTATTCGAAGGTTCTAACGTCCCTTTTGCCAGGGGCGCTGCATCTTTAAATGGATGCAGGTGGTTCCATAGCAAGTAGTGTTGATCAACGATAGTGATACATCCTCTCCCCAGCAGACTTGGTGAGCCCCACTTCATCCCGGGGTCACGTATTGTATCTTTTGTTTATATCATTATCACATTCCGAGGTATAGCCGGGGCCTTGTTGCTGGCACTATCATAACATTCTTTTGTATCTTTTAGAGGCTTCGTAGACACTATGTGGGTTGTACATGGGTGCTAGAAAAGTCAAACAAGTTATGTTGTGTTTTGATCACTTGTTCCACTCCAACTATAAGAATATGTGTATTTTGAGACTAAACAGTGAAGTAACTAATGAAACGATTTAGTATTGTATATATGAACTTCATACTGTCTAATTAATGAAATCATGTCTTCTCTTGACCATGGGTGAGTTGGGTAGAAAGTATCTAACATGCTTTCTCGACCGGTGCTCAACCGAATGAACCCGATCACGCTTCCCGAGGTTGGGGCTTGACAAAGGCCTCCTGTAACAACCTCGCTACGTATGAGGTATCAGCCAAAATGTTCTTCTCGGGGACAGAAACAGAGCCCTGCGGTAGACCTAAATTCAACAGATAAAGAAGTTAACCAAAAATTCTTTCACGAAAGAAAAAAAATAATAATGTTAGTTCGAAAATCAGCTTACCATGATTTTTGGCCTTCCACCCGCATTTGAGGGCCAGTTCTTTCCATCGGTAGGTCTCGGGCATAGTAATATCCGGAATCTTCTGGACTCACTATTCCAAGTGTCACGATCAAAAATCCAACTAGCTGTGATGGCACCTAACCTCACCCGCTAGGTAAGCCAAATAAAAATCCGATTCAATTAATATTTAACTCTAATACACTCCCCAAGGACTGATAGTATAAATCATGAGCTTCTAAGATTAGAATTTACAAAGCTGGTGTGAAATAAAATACGTCATCTGTCTGAAGTATACATGAGCAGATTAAAAATTTTAAAGCTACCATGAACAAGAGGCAGCAATGACTAGAACACAGGTACATCTTCAGATTTAGCTCTAGCCTCTAGCCGTACGCAGCTACATCAACATCAGAAATCTTCACGCAAGATGTATAAGTATAGTATGAATACAACCGACCCCATGTACTCAATAAGTAACAAGACTAACCTTTGAGTTGAAAGTAGTGACGAGCTCAACAGGTACAGTCTAGTATAAAAATAACAATACAGAAATATAGGCATGCTTTCAAGTTCAACAGTTAAATTCAGTACAAGTAAAATAGATCGATTCTGAATTATATGAGGAATATGACATCTCTATATCTACATTCCAATGTACATGATGTATGTGATGCACCTCAGTGGAGACCTCATGTACTCAAAATCTCAAAATACTCAATCACTCAGTACTGTATATGGCCAATCTAGCCCAGGGAAGATCCATCCCAAATATATATAAATAATAACTGACATTCAGTCACTCAATATTGTACAGGGCCAATCCAGCTCAGGGGAAGATCCATCTCCAAATATAAATGATTCAGACAAGATGCATGTGCAGGAAAGATCTTATCCCTCAATATAAATGATTCGGGCAAGATCCATGCCCAAGGGAAGATCCATCCCCAAATATAAATGATTCAGACAAGATCCATGTCCAGGGAAGATCCATCCCTCAATATAAATGATTCTGGCAAGATCCATGCCCAGAGGAAGATCCATCCCCAAATATAAATGGTTCGGGCAAGATCCATACCTAGGGGAAGATCCATCCCCAAATATAAATGATTCGGACAAGATTCATGTCCAGGGAAGATATCCCTTAATATAAAATCAACCGCGCTCACTGTGGGGGGTGCAGACTCCAGGAGGGGTTCCTTCAACCCAAGCTCTATAATAGCAAGATCTAGGCATAAATAAATAAAATATGTTGCGGCGTGCAGCCCAATCCCATAAATATCACTCAAAATCTCAAGTCTCTCGGGCTCTCAATGACATGAAAATCAACGTGACATGATGATATGATGTATTAATGAATGACAACAAAGACTGAGATATGATATGTAAATGATAGATGTGACTGAGTACAAAATTACAATTCAAACAAGTAATTCAATAGCAATAAGACCTCTGTGGATCCCAAAATATCGGCACATAGCCTAAACATGATCTTTAACATGAGTCTCAGCTCAATTCCCTCTAACACGTGGAGGATATGTGGATAATAACATGATTATTTGATTATGCAACTCCACGGAATCCATTAAGTCACAATTTCAATGATGCACGCCCACACGCGTCGTCACCAAGTATGTGCGTCACCTCCATACAATTCACATAATACGTAATTCAGGGATTTATACCCTCAGACCCAAGTTTAGAAGTGTTAATTACTTCAAACAGTGTAATTCTTTATTATAATATGCCTTTGCCGTACGAATCGGTCTCTGAACGCCTCGAATATAGTCACAATTAATTTTATACAGTCAACACAATTTATAGGAATTAATTCCATATGAAAATACTAATTTTTCAATAAAATACGAAATTACACTCAAAAATCGCCAGTGGAGACACGTCTCGAAACCCGACAAAAGTTATAAAATATGAATGCTCATTCCACCACGAGTCCAACCATACCAAATTTACCAAATCCCGACATCAACTCGACCTTCAAATCCTCAAATCTTATTTTCATATCCCTAAGCCCAAATTCTCGAATTACACCTCAAAAACACGTAATCTAGTCGGAATATTCAATGATAATTTAATATTATTGACTAACAATGATCACAAGTGACTTACCTCAAGATTTTCCATGAAATTTCTCTGAAAAATCGCCCCAAGTTGTGTTCTTTCGCCCAAAAATGTTGAAATGAGCTAAAAAACAAAAATGCTCAATAAAAACACATTTCCCGTCACGAAAGGCCAGCACTAGAACCTCCTTGCACCAACAATTTAATTTTTCACTAAAAAGGTTCTAACTCCGTCATACGAACTCAAAATTCGATGATTCTTATTTCTATGAGTCACAAATAATAATACAAAACTGACCGTTCAATCGAAACTCAATTCGGAGCTCATTTGCTCAATGCGATACCAATTTCACTCGTTAAATAATTAGCTCATGTTTCATGCTAAAAACCCAATCACGACTTGATAAAATTAGACCAAACATTCCAGATACATTCCTATAATTCATTATCAAACTTTTGGAAGTCTCGAAATCGAATTTCGATCTCTAGAACTAAAATTGGACCTTTGGATCATTACATGCTTATGATCAAAATACCAAACTCTTCCAAACTCATCCGAGCCCCATGGGACCCCAACCAAGTATACTAATAAGTCTCATAACATGACACGAACTTAGTTGATGCCTCAAATTACATTAAACAATACTAAAACACGAATCGCACCTCAATTTAAGCTTAATGAAAACTAACGAATTACAAATTCTACATTCGATGTCGAAACCTATCAAATCAAGTTCGATTGACCTCAAATTTTATACACAAGTCATACATGACATAACGGACTTATCAAAATTTCCAAAACTGGATTCCAACCCCGATATTAAATAGTCAACTCCCTGGTCAAACTTCCAAACTTAAATTTCATACTTTCGCCATTTCAAGCCTAATTTAATTACGAACATCTAAATAATTTTTCGGATACACTCCTAAGTCCAAAATCACCATATAAAACTATTGGAGTCATCAAAACTCTATTTCAACTTAAACTTTAAATATGAATTTCATTCTTCCAAACTAATTCCGAAACACCTGAAAAATCAAAGCACATACAGGTTGTAATATATCATATGAAACTATTCAAGACTTCAAATAGTTGAAAGGAGCATAAATGTTCAAAACGACAAGTCGGGTCATTACACCAAGCCCTCGACCCTTGGAGGTGTCCACCGAGTTGCTGAGATAACAAAAAAGAAGTGTCAGAAATGACGTGAACAATTCTTAATCATAGAAAAGGGTAGATTTCGAACTTACGGGTATGATTCCAAGATTCAGGAAAGGGTGGAGTCGTGGCCGGGATGATGTCCCTGGTGGAAACTACAACGAACCGCTCCATCCATCCACCATGCTAGTGAGAAAAGCATGGTGACCACGTTTGCTGAAGTTTATCATTCCCCTACAAAAAATCTTAGGGGAATAAAGGTTCATCAGCCGAGCCAGGGAAAGCTTTTCCCTAGTCTCCTGGCATAGCCGCCAAAGACACGCTAGTGTCTGCCAAACAGAAAGGCTCACCTATACCATACATACTTGGTAGTGGAAGCAAAACTCCAAGATAACAGAGTCAAGCCCCTCGCTCAATGAAAACGGGCCCAAAGTGAAGGTGTACATGTAAACATACGTAAAACCCTTCTTGGAGAAGGTTACCCGCTCCGCTAGGTCAGGAGCAATGATGTTCAAATCCGGACAACCACAATCTTCCTTCACAGCAGGAATGCTAGAAGGGATGATGGAAGAAGGATATATGCCAACAACTCAAGTGCGAGAGTTAGCAGATGGGAACTTCTCTTCGAAGTCCTCAGTTGTAATAAGCTTTATGTGAATGATGATGCTCATTGTGGGAGAAGCAACATCATTAACACTTTCTTCGTTTTTCAAAGCATTGGAATTTTTAGAAGAGGAGACCATTGTTTTCAGAATAGGATAAGGATTTTTTCTCTTAAGAAGAAGATCAGAGGAAATGGAAAACAAGTATAAGTTGAGTAAAGAGAGTTTGAAAAGTTATGAAGTGTAAAAGAAGAAGGTTGATGCGTATAAGTAAAGGAATAAGCGGCTAAAATTATGGCCATAATTACCTCAATAACTGGCAAAAGTGTTGCTGAATCGTGGGGTGACGCGTGTTCGAGGCATTAAATGGGGAGAGACGTGCATCTAATCAACTGTCAGAAAATTTTCAGAAGGGGTCAAAGAATTTCTCGCCAAGAAAGGGATCTTCACCAACTTACCGGTGACACAAGGTTATGCCACCAGAAAGCAGGGGTATTATCTGTATAGGGTAAAATATGTTCATATTAAATGCTTGCATGATAAAGCAACACGTGGAGCATTAGACAGAAGACAATCAGGTCTGAAGGCAACAATCTCGTTTGTTACCGAAGAGAATGGTATTCATAAAGGCGAAGTAAATGCCTGTCATCCGGTAGCATTTAATGGAGAATATTTTATAACATTAAGTACATGATCCGTTACAGAGAATATGTCATTCGCGGCCTACCGTTACACATTCTTCAATGTCCCTCATAATTGTCATTAAAGAGGGGCTTGATCCTAGGACCTTGTTCCCTAGGTGCAGCTATAAATAGTGAGCTCTAGAACCATTGTACGGGAAATTTTCGGACTAACATATAATATACTTCGTTCAAAGCTCAATACTATTTTATTTTCTTGCTTATTAATATTGTTACGATTGCGTCCGGAAGCTCTACTCCCGGTACCGAAATTTCTCCTGTTCTATCTCGATTTCAACGTTAAGTCTTACATTCTTGTTTAATTTATTTGTCATTTTAGGAGCAAATCGATTCACTTGTTTATAAACCACGTATAAATTCAACTATATCGTTTTATAGGTAAACAGATAGGTAAATCACCAAATGAGTATATTTTGATATAGGTTTCTTGTTAGTAACTTTTAATATGGGAGTTTAGCAACAATATGAGTATATACTCGTATAAAACATATAAATTGCAGCGTACGAAAATGTTATAGAGGGATTGTATATCGAGTTTTAAATTAATACGTATTTAACTCATCCATTTTTAATAGCTTTAGTGTGGCATGGCCCCCATTTAGGGGTGTAGGTTTAGTGTGGCATGATTCTTGTCCTTGTATATATATCAAACATATCACAGCATATAACATGCCTTGGAAATTGTTAAAATGGTGATTTAATATTGCGACTTGGTAAACTTCATTGATTAGTAGCATGAAACATTCTTGATCTATTGAACATTTGAGATCTATATTGTAACATAATCCCAAAAAAGTCAATTTATTGTACTTCTCTTTTTGTTTCTGAGGCTAGTCGTTTATCTAACAAAGTTATACTCCCTCTCTTTCATTTTTGTGGCAATGTAATTCAGAAAGAGCTGACCAACTTTATATTAAAAAATAATTTAATTTTAAATTTTCATTTTATTCTTATGATATGCTTTTATTGTCACATAAATGTCATGCATGTTTAACACCACAATTTAACTGTTTATCGCTCTTAAATACGTACTATCTCAAATATTGCTACATAAAACGGAGGGAGTACAAAGATAAATCCAGTGTCTCTGTGTCTGGACTGGACTCTGAAAATTCCAAAACTATAACTCTTCTTGGGCTTGGGCTAATAATCCAGCCCAACTCTACAATTATAAAACGACGTCGTTTAATGACTTCATCAGTTTATCGCCAACGATCCGTTATGGCACGTGGCGTCTGCAAAATCTCAAAGCCTAATCAGTTGTTCTAGTCCAAAAAAAATTTTGCAACTGAACTTCTGTGTTTGCAGATTGAGTTTACAACTACTTTTGTGAAGTCCAGAAGAATCTCAAGTTAGAGAAAAAAACCAATCATTGGTTTAGTCTCTTTATAGATGACTTCATTATAGAAAACATTATTTTTTAGTAGAATTAGAAGAGAAAAAAAAATGCAGGGCTTGGCTCTTCAGACATCTAATTCTATAGCATCAAGTTATGGGAAGAGAAAGCTTTCATTTTTGAATGTGGTGGATTCTTTGCCTAGTAAACCATTCATTCCTAGAAGGAATATTTTGCCTTCTTTATGTAAGTTTCTGAATACCCTTTTCAATTTTGTGTCCAATAATTTGATTGAATTGTGTGTATACTGATAAAGTGAATTGAGAGATGCCCCAGTTATGTTTTTTGAGAAAATTGGCATAGTATTATTTTAAGTGTTGTTTTAATTGAAAAAGTATTACTGATTGAGGAGTTGGATGGTATGTGCATATTGGGGTAGTCATAGTGGTGTAGCTTCAGTTGGAGTGGCACAAAGGTGAGCTCAATAATAGGCATTCATGAAAAAGAAAAAGAAAAGAAAAACATTCAATAGCGCCCACGGTTGAGGCCTAGCGGTTAATGAAGTGAGTGAAAAACACGGGAGACTGAGGTTCACATCCCAACAGAGACAATAAAATGCTAGGTGATTTCTTCCAATTTGATTAAGTCTTGGTGGTAGAGTTACTTTGGTAGCTGTGCCAATGGGTGGTAGTAGGCACTCGATGGAATAGTTCAGGTGTGCGCAAAGCGGCCCGGACACCACCATTGTAAAAAAAAAAAAGAAAAAAAAGAATTCTCAGTGAATTTGTTTAAAGTGGCCTTCTCTGGTGTTCCTCTTTTGGTTTCGGGAAGGTGGCCGATTTTGAATTTATCCAATTTTGTGCTTGTAGGTCAAAGATAATTTAATTTGACTACTATTCAGTTGGATTTGTTGCTTTGTCATTTATTCAGTTAGAAATACATTTGAACAAATCATGGTGAAAGACAATGTAGCTTGACTAATGCCACTTAGATGAATGCTTTTGAACTCTATATTACTTCAAGCCTTTGAGTGACTTAGATTATCAGAATGAAAGATGCTATAAGATAGTAAACAGATACTTAATATTAGATGTAAGATGCCACTTTGCTATTAGATAAACTTTCTTAATCCCTACCAAGATAATTTCTGATTTGATCCGTCACTTTTTAATATTCCTCATAGAATTAGATTTGGTCCTTTTTTTTCTTTCTGATTGCTACATCTTGTTGCTCTATTTCGTTACTGACTCATGCTTTGTTTCTTGTAGTAAGATGTACAGGGCTGCCTAAGTTGCACCAAAGGCATAGCAGAATTATACCATATGCATCTAATGTTGGTGTCGGATCTGGAAATTTCGAAGAAAGTCAAGGAAATGAAAGCCAAAAAATTTCGATGGATCAGCCATCTGCAGATGGTTCATCAAAAATGTAAGTTGTATAAGTTAGCAATCAAATAAATAAGAATTTCCATCCACAAATAAATGACGCAAGGTATGGTGGATTCTTTAAATATCTTTTCTGCATAAAGAGCATGTTATTAGATAACAAGTATATGGGGAGAGGGATAGATCGGTAAATCTTTGATGTATTTGCTTTGTGGGGCACATATTATCGTGCCAATGGCTGGATTTACCAAGGTTGCCATGTTTAACTATTTGATCCCGTTAAACCACACATTTCAAAGATGATTGGATGATAAGTTTAATGGCTTGTGAAAGTTTGTAGGGAATGGTCTAATATGATGTGAACAAACTTGTCTTAGCATGCTAGGCTATCAACGGAATGCATTTACAGATCTAGTAGTAAGACTAGTTAAACAATAACCAATATACTTATCCAATGTCTTGCAATGCTAGCAATTTGGTGCCAAGGTAAAAAACACAGTACCAGTGTTCTCTGATTAGTCAATCAACATAAAATTGCACATTTAAATTGCTCGATGTAACAAGTATAACACCTTAAGGCAGCTTGAGAGAGTATATATCAGTGTCCAACAAATACCTCTACTTTCCGGCAAGTGACCTATGTTTAGGGAGTTCTTTTGGTTACACAATAAGTCTTTAAGGAAAAAATAAAATAAAAAAGGAGCATCTGCAATGACTACCACCTCAGTATTGTAACAATTACAGTTTGCAATTTGATTACGTTTCTTTCATTTCAAGAATGTAAGGAAGAGGTCCACACTGCAGTCATATTTATCTTTCCAAGAAGCACCAGGGTTTGGGGGTTCATTGGAGGTTTTCTGTGCCAAAAGATTGAGGGACGGGGAGCTGATCCCACTTAGAGATGGAATTCAATGAGACTTTTTAAATCGGGGGCCAGCTAAGAACTGAAATGAGTCTGTCCTAGCTTCAGCAATGCTTATAGGATGTTACATCGTGTATTAAGTTGTAGAATCCTTGTCTTTGAATTGTTGAACATAATCTCTTTCGACTTCATGCTATTTTGATGCATTTATTAATATGTGGAAATATGTTATATTTTGATAGCAATTAAGTCTATGGGAACTTTCGCAATATCTGAAACTTATGTATGTTGAACTTTCATTATTGGCAGTGAGGCACTTCCTACTCAAATTCCTTATCCTCTCTCTATAGCTCTTGTGCTATGTGGATGTTCTTTAGTATTTTCGCTGATTGCCTTCACGAAAGGAGGACCCTCATCACTCATTGCAGCATTCGCCAAGTCAGGGTTCACTGCTGCATTCTCGTTGATATTTGTTTCTGAGATTGGAGACAAGGTAAATGGAGAGATAGGCATAATATGCTGTATCTATTACCTTTCCTGAACTCGTGATTTTTTTATCCTTTCATTTTCTTTGTTTTGTTTTCCTTTCCATCTTTTTCTTTTTCTTATTTTTTCATAAGGATAGTGCGAGTGGTCTTAGATCTGGCTGTGACATTGATACATTTAGGTGTAAAAAGTGGTTTATCAGATACCAACCAAAAGAAATGGTGTAACACATAATCATGGCTAAACATTTATGCATTAATAAAGAAAAGCTTCTTGCTTCACTGGACGTTTGATCTTTGGTGTCTTTTATTAAAAAAAGCTGATACTTTCAGAATGAGCCTTGTGACCCTATACATGATTCTACTGACGTGAAAATATTCCCTGCTAATTGATTGAGTTATTTAATCTAAGCTCTGATATTTGTCCTGTGCTAGTTTTGAGATAACTTGTCTTATTCATTACATCTAACTAATTGTTTCTTTAATATGCAATGCAACAGACATTTTTCATTGCTGCCCTCTTGGCCATGCAATATAAGAGAATACTGGTATGTTTGCCTTCCATGTCCCTTACTTCCCTTTTTTATCTGTTTTTCATTTATGGAATTGCAACTTTCTTGCTTTGGGACTGCCTCACTTGATAGGGTTTTGGCACGTCCAAATTGGATGTGCTAATATTTTCTTCTTTCTACAATGTTGACTCCACAATGGTATCCATGCCTTCTACGGGCAATTTTATTTATGGCAGTGTTCTCTATGCTTTGCGCTTGTGTCACTAACTGTCCCCAACTTTACCAAGGAATGAAGTAGGAGAAAACAATAGTACTGGAGAAGCTAAGATATTTTTGTTATTTCGAATTCCGTTTTCATATTCTTTTGCCGGAATCTTTAGACTAATAATATGAGGGATACGTTCAAGGAATAGTAGACGCCGAACGAATTTCTAACGGGCATCTTCTTCCATCATGTTGGAACATGCTCAGGGAAAACAGAATCATCTGAATAAATGATTTTGAAATGCTTTAAAGTACAGCAAAGCCAAATGGAATTTTGGCAGCTGCGGTGCATAAAACCTAGAAAGTTACTTAATAAGATCCTTAAGTATGACACATTCATGTAGGTTTGCAAGTAAATAATAGCATGACTCTTTCCTATCTTAGATTCAAGTAGATACCCTATTCGCAGTATACATCCAATAAATTATGACTGAACTTAGTTATATCTTGGAAGCAACCCACTTGAAAGGTTTCATACTTAAACTTGTTTCTATCTTCTTTCCTTGTAGTCATAGGTTATTATTACTGTCAAAATTTTCAGGATGAGATCCTAGATAGGATCATTTGGTGGAAGCAAGATCTGATTTTTTAAAATTATTTGATCCTCCCGAAAAGAATGCGATCTATTTTCCCTCAACTAATTAGTATTTAGGACTTATAATCTACCCTAATTATGTGAAAATAAATTTGAAATATAAGAACTTAGAAAAACTTGTTGAAATATAAAAAATTTAATATAATCAGTGCACACACAAGTTCGTGTGTTGAAATTGAATGTAGTGTAAACACATTTTAGTGTTAGTATTTCTTGCATACTGCATTACGTAAAAGTAGTAGTCACATCTGTTATTTTCAATGCTTGCTCTTACTATGAATTGCGTCAATGATTAGGTTCTTTTGGGATCAATGGGTGCTCTTTCACTTATGACGGTTCTCTCTGTCATAATAGGACGGATCTTTCATTCAGTACCTGCTCAGTTTCAAACAAGTAAGTTAGACGTTAGGACTGTTATTTCTTTTGGTTTTTAGTTTCCTGATTGGCTCCTTGGGATCTTTCTTTATTGGAAAATCTTGCTAGCGTGTTGTGCTGAAGCAAACTTATCCTAAACTGGAATCATGTTTTTAGAAAGTAAATACAAAATAAGCTCGGTAGTTTAGCGGAAAGCATACCGATAAGTTGTAAGCCTTGTTTGGGTACATTACAACTGGCTGATCGGGTATGTTGATCCACTGGATATTATAACCCAACATTCTCACTGCAAGTTCAATTATATAGTGCTTCTTACTTGAAACCGCCTGATGATGTCTCTTCCTGCGATGTTTAGGCTGCAGTGTTAACGTTGTAGTGTTTGTTTCTCTTACACTCTTTCTCGAGCACATGCTCCCTTTTGGGCACCACAATCACTAGTATTTATATATGGAATCATTCTAGAACAAATAGGATAAAATCCTTAGCCTAGTGTTGCATGTATGGTAATTGGTAAGTGCTAACTTACTACATAAAGCCATAGCCTAATGTTGCATGTATGGTTTAACTAATACTAAGTGGAGCATTAGCATTGAGTTAGTAGAATTAATATACACAAACCTTCCAGCGAAACTTATAAAAGGAGCGCATCTAAACCTTCTCCAAGCCGTACAAACCAAAGACCTAGGCAAATCAACCCTTTTAGAAGTTTTAAGGAGCTTGAATCTATTTTCTTCTTCCTTGTACTTAGTATTTACGGCCAGTTTAGATACATTACTCTATGAAGGTTTGTGTCTGGGGAAGTTGTCAAGTACTATGTATTAAGGTGCCTTTTAGGATAAATTGATGATCAATTGAGAAGGAAATTTTGAAAACATTTTATCTTCAAGATACTTAGCATGTGACTATTTCCAAGTTAAGTGGTACAAAAATGCCAGTATATTCTTCATAGAAATTTTCTAACGTACAGATAAGCTACGGATGGAAACCTAACTCCTTATAGGTTAGGGATCAGAAGTCCGAACTTCTGTCAAAGCCTCGGTTGTCCAGGTCGAAACGTGAAAGTTCTTAACTTACTCGGAGTTCTGAGTAAAAAGAAAGTCTATTCACTAGTTTTGAAGAGGTAGATGTTGTATTCTAATGGACTAACTAAATAGACTCTTAAAAAATGATTAGTGGATGTTGAAATCTTTGAAAGGATTGGAATGTACTGTTATAACACACTTCTAGTGCTTTATGGTACTTTCAAAAGAATAGGATTGTAAACATCCCATACTATATCTTAAATAAATAGTGAAAAACAACATGTAGTACTTTGTAATCCAAGAAATAGTCATTTTTTTGATTTCAGTTGTTACCTCTTTAGCATCAGATCAATAGACGTCAGGCTAAATATTTAAGTTGTCATGTTTCATCATCATCATCCCTTCTTTTTTTTCTTTTTTTTCTTTTTTTTTTTTGCATAAATAAGGTAATTTCATTAATCTGCACCAAGGGTAACAATATATATATAGAGCAAAAGGGATTTTAAATTCCAAGGAGTCGAAAAGCTAACAAAAGTATCTATGTCCTTTACATATCTCAAGTTACACAAAAAATCCAGAGTTCGCAATGTCCTATATTTCATACACAAAGTGTGCCATTGATTTCCTTCTCCTTCATTTGCTTTCCTTGCCAACTACAAACAGCGTCCTACTATTTGGGCATAACCCATTGCAAACCAACTAAATTGTCACGTACCATCTTTTGTTTGTTTGTATTTCTTCTATTCTGGTATTTGCAAGATATTCAAGTAATTTTCCTGATTGTTTTTCATAACAGCCTTGCCTATTGGAGAATATGCGGCTGTTGCGCTCTTGTTCTTTTTTGGTCTCAAATCAATTAAAGATGCATGGGAACTTCCAAGTAAAGAGGTAGAGACTGGTGAAAAGAGTAGTCAGGAACTTGATGAATTTGCTGAAGCTGAGGAGCTTGTGAAGGAAAAGGTGAACAAGCTGCTGAATGCCGCTCTAAAATGCTGTTTAATTCTCTGATAATTCTGCACTTCCAAAAGTTTTCAATGTCACAACATGTATTTGTGGGAATGACTTCTTTCTCTTTCCTGTCTCCATATTTGCACCACTTGTATTTTCGGAAACCTGGTTCTAACCATTTTATAGATTGCTATTTCAGGCGTCGAAAAAGCTCACAAATCCACTTGAAATTTTGTGGAAGTCCTTTAGCCTTGTATTTTTTGCTGTAAGTATCTTCTTGTTGTTGCAACATTGTTTCTTTTCTGCTCTATTTTTCAAATCCAAATCCAATGCAGAAGATATTCTAGATACCAAGATACTGATTTTTTTTTATCAAAGTAAGGAATATATTCATTAATAATGGGAAAAACTCCCGTATACAAGAGGTATACCAAAAAAAAGAGAACCTACAAAATTAAATGGTTCAAGCTTTGATGACTGCCAACATTTGTTAATTCAAAAATCAAGTTATCTGAATAATTATTTATCTGCTGGATATCTTAATAATCTTCATGTAAGAATTTCTTTGAATGTGACATGGAACACAAGAACTAGTTGTTTCCTTGGTTCGCACTTTTAACGTTGAAAGCATAGAAAATTTTATGCAACTATGTCCAGCTGTTAAAGAACAGTAAGGCCTGTTATAATATTCAAGTTAGGAATCTTAATGCATCCTATGCTTCTCAGGAATGGGGAGATCGATCGATGCTTGCTACAATAGCGCTTGGTGCAGCTCAGGTACAGTTCTTAGGACATTCAACACTAACAATATGCTTTCTAGCTTTTGGCAAAACTCAGTTTTGAAACATCTCCAACTTCCACTTCCTCTCTGCAATACTGACTCTCTTTTGCAGTCTCCGTGGGGCGTGGCAAGTGGTGCCATTGCCGGACACCTGGTTGCGACATCTATTGCAATACTAGGAGGCGGGTTTCTTGCCAATTACATTTCTGAGAAACTGGTAAGACTGTTCTAAAAGTTCCTTTTTTCCGCTCAAAACAAGTGTATTTTGTATTCTAAGCATCTTCATCTTGGTTCAATGCAGGTTGGCTACTTGGGCGGAATCCTATTTTTAATATTTGCTGTTGCTACTTTGTTTGGAGTGTTTTAACCAAGTGTCACATATGAGAAGACGAAGAGATCAGATAGATAGTCGAGAACATTGGTAGTGGTAGAGGGCAGGAAACTACCATCGGATCAGTAATATGTTCATGGCGTAAGGCAATACATTCTTGTACTGTAGGATAAGTAGAGCCAACTATTTTAGTGGTCTTTAGGCAACACATGAGAGTTGTATTTACAATGCTGATAGGACCCTTGAGAAGATGCTTTTCCCTAATTGCTGTACAAGTTTATTTGAAAGACTCAAGATTTGTGTTTCTTTCTATTGTAATAAGTTCCCACTATTATTTATGATTTAAAAAGTTGTAATATTTGTGTCCTTCAAGTTCCAAGTTGGCATTGTTCAAGTGATAGGAGTGCCACGCCAGCAAGTGTTTCATGCTTTCGAACATTCAATCTGCTTTTTGTCATTAAATTTGCCATCCAGATTAAATAGATACCACTTATGTACTAATTTTCAATGGTTGAAAGGTGTGGTGAGAGGGAAGTTGTAAGCCACCAATCTCAGAGTTTGGAACAGTTATGGTAGTTCAAAAATTATGCAAGAACAGACCTACTTGTTATATATCAAGAAAAGATTGTGAAATCTGTTAAGAGTGTTCCATGTTGATTGGAGGAATGGTTGTTGTCTTATATGGCATTGAACAATTCTTACTTTATAAACTCGCTTTTGGGGTTGAATTAGATTCAAAGTTCATTTTCTTAACATAGTTTGCACAATCATGATAGAACAAAGAAGCAGCCCAATGTATTGCAACATAATAGAAAATTTTGAATTGACTCCTACCATGTCCATAGTGATCTTTTGGCCATAGAAAGGGCACCCGAAAAATCATGGTTTACTAACATCAGGGAATATATTGAACACCAAATGTATCCCAACATGCAACAAAAATATTCTTAACCTGATATCAGAGTCACATCAATCTGTCTTGGTTTACCCAATGTTGATCCTTCCTATTATGTTGTCCACTTTCCAGATGTTCAACCCTGCACGTACAAGGGGATGACTATTGCCTCCTCATATGGTATTGGACAATACTCACTTCATAGTTAATTTTGAAGTTTGAGTTATGCTCCCATTTTCTTAACAAAATCTTGATGCTTGTGGTTGAATAACAACAACAAACCCAGTGTATTCCCATAAATGGGGTTTGGGGAGGGTAGTGTGTACGCAGACCTTACCCCTACCTTATAGAGATAGAGAAGTTTCCGATAGACCATCGGCTCAAGGAATAGTGGAGATAAAGCAACAAGTAGCAAAGAATAGTTGTGGTTGAATGAAACTGATAATAAAAATCTGAGGTCTAAGCTTACAGGCCGAGAATTACCATCTTAAAAGAGAGGATAATAGATAACATAGATGCTCTATCACAATGCAAAAAAAATTCATTCTAAGACATGAAGAAATTTGTGGGAATTAATTTCTATTGCCTCAACAATACTAGCCAATCCAATATACAACCTCACTTTTAAAAAAACTGAATATACAACAATCAGCTTTCTGTCAAAATTGCTGACATAAAACTACATGATGCACTTGGTGGCTCGTGTGAATCTTTTCGAGTCTCGGGCAAAAAGAAAGTATCATTGAATCTTCGTCTTCTGCGTGTGTTGCTCATCTTGAGGAGCTCTATTCGTAGACACATCGACTAGACCGAAATGTACCATTAGTGAAGAGCTCAACAAAATGTTTTTCCAGCCTCTTTGCTCCTCGACCTGGTCTTAGAACTTCAGCATCTCCCCAAAGAGTACATTTATCAGTTTCATTGTCACCTAAACACCATCCGCCAGGCACTGGTTCATCGTACTTGTGGTGGAGAAGTTCACGGTCGATCTGGTCAAGTATCGGATCGTTTGCCTCAAACGGTGTGGCAAATGCTGCTCCACTCATCACCAGGTCATTGAAGTCACTAGAGTTGAGCTTGCGAGTCTCTTGTCTTGAGTTAAATGAAGCATACTGCATGTTGTGGTTGATTGTTGTTTTATTGAACTTCCGTGAATTGCACAAAATAGTAGGGAAGTAAACGGATGCCGAGGATGGTGAATTTGACAAGTACATTAGCAGAGTTCTTGGTAGGTTATCTGTGCCTAAGATGCAAAACTCGATAAACTTCCGACTCAAAATAGCAGATGAAGACCCTGGAGCCACGAGGACAAGTTTGTTAGTACTAGAATTAAATAATTTATACCCATATTTAAAGTTTTAAACCAGTAACACACAATAGGATTTTACATGGCATGACTTTACAAAGTTTCTAAAAATCAATGATATCAAAGATTCAAAATAATCCATATAACGAGGAAAGAGTACTAGCTAGCCTTTGATGTTTGCAAAATAGGCTCACACATTGTTAGAACAATACAAGTGGAGCTAATGCTACTCTTATGCTGCTAGGTGGTTTCTACGAAAACTGAACAAGATATTTTCATAAAAAGTAAGCCTGTCCTCGCCCACCTCCAACCTTGAATGATGAAAAGCTCAATCAAATCTGGAAGAGACCTGTAACCAAATAAAAGAGAATACTACCACTAAAAAACTCAGTCAGTCCTAACACCTTCCCTCCACCTCTTCTAAAACAGGTGAATCTCCACCATCAAAGACTTTGAGTACCTTTACCAATGATATCACAGCAAGCTAAGGAGATGAGTTTTGTATCAGCCACATCTTCGGACCACTAAGAAATTCCATTAGCTCTACAGAAGATAAAAGGAAAATCTCGTCTCATCCCTCTCATGGAGGAAATATCAGCAACCAAAGGAAAATTTTGATGGAAGAAGAAGTTGAGGTTGAGGAATCAAGTTTTTTCGTTGCTGAAGTAAGAGTAAACTCAAGCTGACTTTCAGGTAATAGCAAAGGATAATGTTAGCCTAGAAGAAGTTATCAGTACAGATGGTTGCAGTTGTGTCAGTAACCTTCGCCATTGAGTAACAATGAAGGGCGAAATGGACTTCGGAGAGGAGGATGAAGGGTCGGTATCAGATGAGAAGTGATGGAGGAAAGTATAACAGAGAAATTACCCCGAGAACTGTTTCCAAGAAAGAAAGGGTAAGAAAAGTGAAGAAAAGGGGTATCTTCCGGGATTAGTCTCTCTGTGCATCTTTTTGTTCTTCAACTTCCGAACTAATAAATGCAGTCATAATTTGATAAAGTCAAGCTATTTTTCCTTTTAAATGCAAAGCTTTGATAAACCTTTGATATTTTGAAGACTAAATTGTGCAAACACATTGCGTGCATGTGCATTTTTTTTTTTTTTTGATAAGGTAAATTGTATTAATCAAAAGGGAGAGAACTCCCGTATACACTAAGTATACCAAAGACGTAGAGAATTTACATCAGAACATGATTCTCTACAAAAAACGCCCAATCTTCTATACAAGTAGGGGCTAAATGAGTGCACCAAGCGATTAAAAGTCTATTCTTAAGATGTGAAAAAGGAGACTCAATCTCCTCAAAAGCTCTCCTATTTCTCTCCCCCCATACTACCCACATGAGAGCTAACGGGGCGAACTTCCACGCCTTCTGCTTTTTTCTTCTACGAAAACCGCCCCAGCTATGTAACATTTCCTTTACAGTGCTTGGCATCACCCATTGAACACCAAAAAGATTCAGGATTGCCCTCCACAAAGCAGAGGACACAGGGCAATGCAACATAAGGTGATCAACTTCTTCCCCTGAGCTTTTGCACATGTAGCACCAACTAACAAGTGTAATTCCCCTCTTTCGGAGATTTTCAGCAGTCAAGATCACTCCCCTTGCCGCTAGCCATGCAAAAAAGCACACCTTGAGCGCCCTAGGAATCCAGATCGAGGAATATGGAAAAGTGGTCTCCTCTCTCACCAACATACTCTGGTAAAAGGACTTTACAGTGAACAAACCATCGCCACGCAAGTCCCATCTCCAAGAGTCACAGGATGGCTGAAGCCTGTCTTGCCCGTATAGCAGCGCCAACAAAACTTGGAGCTCCGCAATCTCCCAATCTTGCATGTTCCTCCTGAATGAGAGGTCCCATACTACCCCCTTCATGCTCCTTGCGAATCTGTTGGACCATCAGTTCTTTCTGGTTTGAAACTCTAAAAACGTGGGGGAAGGAGACCCTTGCTCCTTGCGTGCATGTGTATCTTATGAAATATCTTTTCACAGTTTCATCAAGCTTTATATCAACCGTTCAAGCAAGTTTCTATTAATTCCTTACTTCAGCAATCATTTCATTTTCACACCACCATGCCTATTTCCTTATTTAAAATCTGTTTATTTCTTAAAGTATCCAAAAACACTCCAACATTTTCGCACCTCCTTGCCCTTATTGTTACTTAACCAAAAAGGTTAGTTTCCAACAAAAATAGGGGGCTTTTCAAGGTCAAGGCTAACATAATAGACTCTTGGAACATCGGAGGTATGTTGTAGATTCAGAGACTGAAAGATTTTGATTCCAAACTAAAGTCATTTTTCTATGTGTAGAGTGTAACCAAAATGGCAAGAGTCCTGGCCACCTAATTTAGCAATTTCTACATAAAGGCTTGGAGAAGGATGGACACTTAGGGGCACTCAGATGCTTATGCTTTCTAACCAAACACTTGAAACAAAGTTATGCCCTCTTAAGCACGTTCAACTTTTCAGTCATCTGCTTCAGTGGATACCTTTTGCTGATATTTTCAAGAGAGAAATGCAAAAGTGTGCAGTAATTGATACATTATAGAAGACCTTGTTGGAACAAGGGGTTTTGCTTGTTGTTGCTAACTAAGGGGTCGCTTGGTCGGGAAACAAATTATCTCGGAATTATTATCCCACCCTCCCATAGAGATAAAAATAACACCACAATCCCGGGATAACTAATACCGTGATTAGTTATACTGCGATTTTATCTCAACCAAACGTGGGATAAACTCATCTCAAATTTAATCCCGGGATTAATTATCACTTATCCCTCGTACCAAACGAGCCCTAAGAGACTAATGCGACTGCTTGATCAACAAATGGACCTAAAAACACTACTGCTACCAAAATTCTCTAGTTGCATCTCAAAGTTACTTTTATAATCTTTATTTTCTACTTCAATTATTACTCTTTTCTTTTTAGCAGGAGTAAAGATTGTGACTCAGTGTTATAGTTGTCTACTTCATAGCAAGACTGCTTTCTTCAATCAATCATTCAAGGACATTAAATAACACGAGCATATTCATTCTTCATCAGTCATAATGCAGAAAATATGACCATAATCTGACCTGAGAATAATTGATAAGCATCGGGCAGTTCCCTTTTCTGAGATGCAAAAAATACTTCATCTTCCTCTTCAAGGTAGAGCCCAGGATCAACAACTATTGGTTTCAACTTCCGTGACCTGGAACATCCAACATAGTATATATTAAGATCTAAAGCAATACATTACTTGCTTCTATCTATATTCATATATGCTTAAACAGAAGAGATAGAAACTTATAATACGAAAAGGAAATGGCCATACTCTCTCCACCCTATGTAGCTTGTGTGGTTGACAAAATTAAGATCCTTGGGAAGATACGACAGAATGTGTAGAAGATCTGAGAATCAACAGTAAATAGCATCAGATAACTCATCAGTCATTGCCAAAGTAAAAGCGAGCTGCAGTGTGAAATGAGTCCAATTAGATTAACATTGATTAGAAAACTAATTGTCATTGAATTACTCATGGAAACAGTTCGAAGTAAAATATTGGGGTGGGTTGGTGGCAGGCAGTAGGCAAACAGGAAAAGAACCAACTTTACTTTATATAAAGATTACTCCAGTTTGTGGAACTGGAACAAGTTTGCGATTAACTATTCACTAGCACTGAGCTTCGTTAGGTCATACATCTATATAATTTAATAAACCTTTGACCAAAAGGAGAGTTAGTTTTGGCATTTGTTAAAGATGTGAGCCAAGACATGCTCAAGTCACCGGTAAGTCTTTGTTTGTTTAACATTGAGTTGAATGCAGACACAAAGTTGCTACTTCTAAAAAAAAGGATAACAATCTGGATCCACAAGGTCCAAAGTCACACTATGTCAGTTCCACAGTGACCTATTTCTGCTAGGGGCAGTAACTATGCAAATGAACTTCTCCTAGAACTGCATTACATGGAAATACTTCCATGATGACTGGATAACTGCCATTATGCGCTATTATTTTAATCCGAAAGTCAATCATTCCCAACTTTGATATGAAGGTATGGAGGAGATCAAAAGGGAATATGTTAGTCAAATAAAGGACTCGCAAACAACAACGCTCCTTCCCCGTATGGAGTTCGGAACCCAAAGGCAATCGTTGAGTAAACTGTATCTTTTTTGTGTTAGTTGACCTAAGCCGCACCCTTACTGCTGGGGTGGGGCTCGGCCTCCGAACTGTACGTGGGACGAGTTTTTGCCTCATACAGCTCGGGTCGAAGACCGGGAGAAGTTTAGAAGAGATGGGAAAACCTAGCAGCTGCCAGTCGGGGCGTGGATAAGCTTGCTTCTTCACAAGCCTATCCCCAAAAAAAGACGTCCGCGCTTCGCGTTCTTTCTATTCCATCCCATTCCATTCCGGGACAGGTGACTAATACTAAAATAATAAGTGAAGTAGTCGTCGTCTGACCAATCGGCTCGGACACCAGACCCCCCGCGCCCGCCCATTTTGTCTCGCCCTAAATGGAACTCCTTACAACAGAAAACTGTACTCACTGCCAAATAAATGAACATTCAACTAATAAATATCCAACTTTAGCAAAATGTAATTAGTACCCTAACTCCACTAGAAAAAATCCGTCCATTCATACATACACACTACAATTACTCAATAAACACTAAAAAAGAACACATCTTTAAACATTATCCAATATGCAGATAGTTTTGAATAAGAAATGGGCAATCAGCAGATGCTAAATCTAGTAACAAACAGTTTACAAAGATCATCAAATTAGTAAAGATACCAAACAACAACGACAAACCCAGTGTAATCCCACAAGTGGGGTCTGGGGAGGGCAGTGTGTACGCAGACCTTACCTCTACCTCTAATAAGACACAGAGGTCGTTTACGGAAGACCCTCGGCAAAATTAGTAAAGATACCAACTGCCAAAAAGATTAACACACCACAGTTACTCAACAAACACTAATACAGATAACCCTTTAAACATTATCCAATATGCATAGAGTCTTGAGTAACAAATCGGCAATCAGCAGCCACCAAATCAAGTAACAGAGAGTTTACAGAGATCAACCAATTAGTAAAGATACCAAACGCCAAAAAGATTAAATCTTTACCCATACTTCACAAAAAAGACTAAATCTTCACACATATTTCACAAAAAAGATTAAATCTTTAGACATAAATTTCATACCATCTTGAGTAACAAGTGGATAATCAGCAGCAGAGAGATTAATAAACCAATCCCAATGAGAAGAAACACGCAGAAGAATGGAAGCTCCATGAAGTGTAGCAGACAAAGCAGAAGAGCCAATTGGGTATACAAAATCAGCTTTACCAATAAAATTCACATTTTGGGCAGCTTTAAAAAGTGGCACAGATTGAATATACAGTGCAAGATTGTCACGTTCAGATTGAGAAGCTTTTTTATCAAGATGAAGTAAATACTGGTTTCTTGGATGGTAAATGGAAAATAGCAAACGGATGATTCTAGAAGAATCTTTAGTGGATCCAGAAATGAGGTAAGCAATGGAAGGGGGGGTGGGGAGAAGGGCATTTTGGTCATTTGGGTTGGTGGGGTTGTGATGAAAGAGGAGACGATGAGGTTGGTGATTGGGGAAAAGGGAAGGGTGGGGGTGAGAAGGGTGGGGTGGTGGGGTGGGGGAAGAAGTGAAGGTAAAGGAAAGAATAAGGAGAAGTGAAAAGAGAGTGGTGGCAATGAGGATAAAGGGTGTTGAGATTTTAGTGGTGGTTCTGGTGGTGGTTGGTGGTGGTGGAAGGTGGTTGTGCATTTTTTGTGATTTTACAGATTCTTGAAGTGGAATCTGGTTACTGTGTGAGAATGTTGTGTTTTGGTTTTGGTTGTTCGCTTTGGTTTTGTCGGTCACACAACCCGTGTCGATACATATTTAAAAATGGACTAAAATCGTAAGTTTTTATATATTTCTCTACCGTACCGATAATTAGGATGAACTTTTTATTTTATGAAAAAAATATTAAACCGTATCGAATAAATTTACATATAAAAAATATATTTATATATAAGTTTAAAAATAATAAAGTATTAAATATTTTCGTGGGACTTGGAATTATGAGCGCGATTACAAGTCAAGAAGTAATTAAACTCAAAATCGTAATTCCCAACCTATTATGCTACTCAGTTAAAAACTAAACTATTTTCAGCATATTCACTAATAAGACACAAGGTATTTTTGCGATTATGAGTAACAAAATACAATGTATTGAATACATTTCATTTTGTATGATTTAGATTTATCTTTTTGAATATTTAATCTTCTCTAGACTTTATTCTTGAGTCCCAACTTGGTTAATATCTTTCCACTCGTATGATTTATATTTTTTTTGTCTTTGCTTAGTGTCTTTTATGCTATTGTAGAATAATTAATTTTTCGATATTTTTATAAATGTCATGTAAAAGTAGTAGAAGTAGAATGCAATAACATATATACTTTTATAGGATTTACCAAAACTCTTTATACATTTTTAATAGATCTATACTCTGACCTTTCTTCATTTTCTTAATCCATCACCCTTTAAATATTAAAAATATATAAAGAGTTTTGGTAAGTCATATAAAAGTATATATGTTATTATATTTTATTTTTATTATTTTTACATGACATTTAGAAAAATATCGAAAAATTAATCGAACCGTACCGATAACGAAGAGAAACCGATATAATTGAGACGATTTTGAAAAATTTAATTTTAATTATATATAATAAAATAATAGAAAAATTAATATGATACTAATTTTATAAAATAACCGACCGTACTGAGCCATTAACACGCCTAGTCACAAGTGATACCGTTCTATGCCTAGGATTTGATGAGTGATTTTGTTTTCATTTGTTATTCAAAATTGGAAAGTGAATGGGCGGCACGTTTACCTTCTAGAACAATGCCGCTAAGAAAAGACAAAAGAGGGAGTGCGTTTTTCTTGAGAGAAAGAAAAACACATAAGGTCTATTGCATATAACTTAAAACCTGGAAAAAAAATATTCGACCAAAAACAAAAAAATGACCAAAAATAATTACTACAGCAGGCGGCGAAATCAGAATTTTCATTAAGAAAAGTCAAAATATAAGAAATAAACTCACCAAAAAGTCAAGAATATCAATATATATTATATTTACATATTTTAAAAAAATTTAACCAGCTACACTATAAATTTTTTGGCGAAGGGGTGTCGGTTGACACACTTTGGGTGCATGTGACTCTGCCACTGCTTATGTATTTATGTTTGGGGTAGGTTTAAAGTAATCCTTTAAATGTATTTTTAAGTAATTTTCGTTACGTTTGTCAATAATGAACATTTTTAGTCTTCGTTAAATATTTAATAAACTTAAAAAAGGGCGATGGCCGATTTCAAACACTTTTTTATAAGCGAAACTCTCATTTTCAACTCTTTTATGATTTTTGTTTTGTTCTGTTCTATGTTGGATAATTTTATGGTTACTTCCTATTTAAAGGATCACATTAATATTTACAACAACAATAAATTAAGTATAATTTCATAAGTGGGACTTGGAAAGGGTAGTGTATACGCAAACTTTACTCCTACCTTATAAAGATAGAGAGGTTGTTTTCCGATAGACCCTCGATTCCAGAAACGGTGAAAATAAAGCAACCAAGCAAACAAACAATAGTAACATACGCGAATGCAAAAATAAAAAATCATGAATAAGAAAATACAAGAATATACTACTGGAAAGCCTAGTAGAAACACATTGTTACTTGTCAACCTTTAACCCTAATGATTAATCTCCACACTTTCTTATTATGGGTCATATTCTCGGTAAGCTGAAGCGATCACAGAAATATTAGTTCTTAAATTCCATGTACACATGTAGATTTATTTTTTTTTTTGTTTTTTTTTTGTTTTTTGTATGTGTGTGAAGCTGAGGGCCAAAAAAGATAACGAATGAAACTAAGCTTATAACTTCCAAACCAGGATTTGAAGAACAATAGGTCTATATTTTAGTTTCAGTTAGTTCACCAGCGAAAGTGTTTACCCGAAAAACGTATAGAGTTAGAATTTGTACGTGATTTTAAGGATATGTGGTATCACTTAATACAAATCGCAGGGATAAATAGAAATATCAAATATGAATAGCAAAGAATGCAAAATAAACAAGGTTGGAAAGAAAATAATTTTTAGGACTAAGCAAGATGAATCAATTAATGGGGCTTAAAATAATGATCCTTGAATATCCGAGAATATGATACTTGAAATATAATGTAAGCCAAAACACTGCCCTCTACAGAAATATAGCCATCCTATTTATAGTGGAGGATCCTACTTTAGATGTATTTAAAAATACATAGTGGAGAACCCATGATAAAACTAACTTTTTCCTAATTTCAGTCGAAATTCTCTCCGTTAGTGTGTTTGCAACGGCTCTTATCTGTGAGCTCGAGCTCGATCAGCCTAGGTGCTGGTCGGTATTGCTTCTAGAACTCGATATGGACTCGGGATCAGGTGATGATTTGAACTTGGTCCCGGTTGACCTCTGCCCCTTAAGCTCGAAATCATCTTATCATAGTTCGATTCGGACCCGAGCTCGATAATGACTTCGAACTCGGAGTTCGACCTATACCTGAAATATGACGCTTGTTTGTACCATCTTCGGAACCCAACTTGATATTACGAAGTCTTTCTTCGATCCATCATGTTTCGACCTCGATCAATCGTACGAAGGCCTAAATCTATTTCGACCGTATACAGATAGTCCCCTCGTTTCTCGGGAAGAATGTGGTGATAAACGATATGATTTTTCAATGGCTCGATTGGATTATAAGCTGACGTTCACATTGGGCTCGATCATGACGCACGTGATAGTTGTCTCGTCGATTTAGTTTTTCAAGGCATTTAATACATGTCAGACGGTGGTCGACCACCACTAGTATTGAACCGTCATTGCTTTAATCTATAAATAGCCCTTCTTTTTACCATTTACCACTTTTACAACTCCAATCTTTCAAATTTCTCAGTTCTTTTTCATACACTCTGAGTTTATTCGCAAGTCTGTGATTCCTCTTTGTAAAAGCCCTTCTTCAAAATTACAAAATCTTTGTCACTTTCTTCTATTCTCGACCTTTAAATTTGAAAATGGCAAAAACATCACAAACCACTCCTCAGAAAGAGAAAGCTTCATCTTCACAGTCTATTGCCGCCGAAACACCGATAGAGCCACGACCTGAGGAGTGCGTTCCCGGGGCGTGTGTTATTACCTCTGATTTTAAGGTCGACAAAGGTTCGTCGGTTCTCGGTCGATGCGAGCCAATATCGAGGTACATGTGTTCGATAATCGAGAAGCACCTCAAACAGCTAAAGAAAGATTGCAGTTGGGAGAACAAAGAAATAATATTCCCCTCTTCTGACGAAGATATCACCACTTAGTGAAAGGGTTTTTAAGTGTGTATACTTACTCTTTCACGTTAGGTCCCCTCGACTCTGTTATTATTGACTTCTGCCGTCAATACCAAATAACCCTGGTCAGGTCCATTCTTCTTTTTGGCGAACCGTTATTTTGATTCGATATTTTGTGAACAAAATTGAGGGGATGTCGTTCACCCTCGACCATCTCATCCGATTGTACCGTCCTCAATTTTTTCGATGAGGGTTAATAAAACTTCAGTGTCGGGCTACCAAGGCACTGTTCTCGAGCATTGATGAGGATATGGATCGAGGTTGGATGGGCAGGTTCGTTCGAGTGAGGATTTCAGACCTGATTCCGACTCAAAAGATGCCTTTTCCCGATGAGTGAAATATGAAACGTAAGTGTAATTCTGTTATTACTTCCTTCTATTTGCCCCTTCATTTCTTTTCTCACCGATACTCCTCTTTTTGTGATGTAGCGGTTCCCTGGATGCCCGGAGCAGTCCCCGACCTCAAAAACTGGGTACGAGCTCTGGCTTCAACCTCAACATACGCTGAGCGCTCATGGCGTGATTTGTCAAAGGGTCGATGGGAAGTCAAAAATCATGGTAAGCCCCTTTCTGTACTTTTTGGCAGTTCGAACAAGATGCTTTCCATATACTTTAATAAGATTTCCCATATGTAGGTTTGGGCAAAGATGCGGTTTTGAGGCCCTCGTCCATCGAGGAAGAGGCTTCGGCCTCTGTCCCAAAGCCGGTGAAAGATAATAAAAGGAAAAGATCCTTCGTTCCCGAAAATCCAAAACCGAAGAAGAGGACGACTCGTAAGCCGAACAAGAATGCCATTCCTTTGACCGTAGAATCGGTTCTACGTCTAAGGGATGAAGACGACGAAGAAGAAGAAGAAAATGATGGGTCCGCGCTGGCGACCCGAACGAAGAAAACCACCGACGTTCCACCGGCAGCTGGATCGATGGTGGTTCATAAGGATCCACCTCGAACTGAGGGCATACCGGAGAAAGATTCAGTCGAAGTCCCTAAGTTGTTAGAGATCGAAGATGCTTCCCATCGGAGCCAACAGATGGGGGATATGTATAAAGGGGCACTCCTCGAATCTCTTCGAACTGAAGAGAATGCTCCAAGTGATTCACTTGGGGCAGCAGCAATCGAAGACTTGCCCACCTTCCCTGCTTTTTTCGCAGGGATAATTCGGGAAGCCTAAGCTTTGGGGGCCCTCGAATGAGACATGCCTCATGATGGAGAGGATCATTTTTGTGACATGTTTACCGGTATCGAGAACGTTGCCGGTACTAGTGATGCATCAGATCTTTTTCACGGGGTGCAGCAGGCTTTGAATCAGGTAAGCCTTAAATTATTTTGTTGCTATTACCTTTATGTTTACTTTTTGTTTCTAGCTTCGTTTCTTATTTCTTTGCAGGAAATGACAGTTCATCGAAAAGCATGTTCTCAGTCCCAAAAAGAGTTGCGTCGATACGAGGCCGACCTTCAATGGGTTACGGAGGAGAGGAACTCCCTTAAACTCCTCTTAGGGCAAAGGGGGGAGGAAATAAAAAATCTCTGAGCTGAGTTGGCCAAGGCTCACAAAGATCAGACCGATCTGTCCGAGAAGGTAATGATACTTTTAAAAGCCTATGGGCTTGATATCGGAACGATGGCTAACTTTTCGATCTCACAGCTGCAGCAGAAAATTGAGATGATCGAAAAGCTCCGTGAGGAGGTCGATGTGATAAAAGCGGAGTCTTTAAAGTGAAAAGAACATATGGACCACTTTGCTGCAGAGAAAGAAGTTGCTCTAGCCCAATTATCATCGGCCAAAACCCAACTTCAAAGAATGAAGGAAAAAGGCTTGGTTTAAGCAGGAAGAATAGAGGAGCTCGAGGCTCGGTTGGCCTCTGAACTTGCCAAGGCCGAATCTGATGCCGAAAAGGCAAAGGCCGATGCGGATGCACTCGTGGCCGTCTATCGGGCTGATGCTGAAGCTTCCCAGGTCCAAACAAGAGAGGCAGCTGAGACCGCTGATACTCGAGCATATTGGGTCGCTGAACTTACTAAGTGCTGATCTCGGAGGGAGACCCTCGAGGAGATCCATGCTCGAGGTTTCGATCTTACTGAAGAGATAAAAAGGGCTAAAGAACTTGAAGCTGATGCTGAAGCCTTGGCTTCCGATGATGACGATGATGATGATGATGATGATGGGAGTAAGAGCGGGTCCGAGAAAGGGGGGGAGTCCAGTGGAGAAGAGACCGCGGAGATAACCAAGAAACTTAGACCTTAGTTTCTATGTTGCAATTAATCATGTAAACAATCTTGTATATATGTATATAAATATCTTTTTTCTTTTACCGGCTTGCTTCTGTTTTGTTTCCTTCCTTGTGAAGATTTTATTCATGCCTTACGATTGTTTTCATAAGGATTTAGGCAATTTAATCGAATTTGGATTTGTAGCCTTTATAACCGAGTGAGCGCTTACTCAAGCTTGAAATAAGGTAGCTTATAGGCTTAGTAGTCGAACAAATGATTCGAACTCGAAGTAATGTAGCCCGTAGGCATAATGGTCGAGTGAGTGATTGCTCAAACTCGAAATAAATATAGCACGTAGGCTTAATAGTCGAGTGAATGATTCAAACTCGAAGTAATGTAGCCCGTACGCGTAATGGTCGAGTGAGTTCTTGCTCGAACTCGAAATAAAAGTAGCCCATAGGCTCAGTAGTCGAGTAAATAATTGGAACTTGAAGTAATGTATCCCGTAGGCATAATGGTCGAGTGAGTGCTTGCTCGAACTCGAAATAAAAGTAGCTCGTAGGCTTAGTCGTCGAGTGAATGGTTTGAACTCGAAGTAATGTAGCCCGTAGGCGTAATGGTCGAGTGAGTGCTTGCTCGAACTCGAAATAAAAGTAGCCCGTAGGCTTAGTAGTCGAGTAAATAATTCGAACTCGAAATAATGTAGCCCGTAGGCATAATGGTCGAGTGAGTACTTGCTCGAACTCGAAATAAAAGTAGCCCGTAGGCTTAGTAGTTGAGTGAATGATTTGAACTCGAAGTAATGTAGCTCGTAGGCGTAATGGTCAAGTGAGTGCTTTCTCGAACTCGAAATAAAAGTAGTATGTAGGTTTAGTAGTCGAGTGAATGATTCGAACTCGAAGTAATGTAGCCCGTAGGCATAATGGTCGAGTGAGTGCTTGCTCGCACTCGAAACAAAAGTAGCCCGTAGGCTTAGTAGTCGAGTGAATGATTCGAACTCGAAGTAATGTAGCCCGTAGGCATAATGGTCAAGTGAGTGCTTGCTCGAACTCGAAGATTTATCTCAATCTTGTTTGCATAATAAATCTCAAAATAGAGGAATATTTCTTGGATATAAGATATCGGTAAAGAAGAAAACTTTCTTTGTAAGTCATTATACATGTGTTCATGTTTTGCGTCAAGGCTCGGGCTGACTTCTTGAGCATTGTTCATTTTGCCTACTTATAACTTTTCCTATTAGAACCATGTTGTTGGCCGACTACATGAGCATGGTTCGTTTTGACCATCTGGCTCTTACAACTTTTCCTATTGGAACCCTGTTGTTACGAAGTAACTCTCTTGCATCGAATCTTGATATACGAACTTGATATATTTTAGGACTAATGCGACCCCCAGTATTCGAGGTCGATTGTAAAAAGGCCTCGGATACTGTTGATTTATTTTTAAGTTAGCACGATTAATGGTTGCCTCATTAAAAACCTTGCCGAAAAACCCACTTGGGATAAAACCGGTCTAAGGAAAAAGTGTGCAACGCTTGCTTTCAGACCTAGGCCTTTGTATTGAAGGATCGATTTGTGTCCCTGATCGGACTCCTACAGGGGTTAGTTTCGAAATGTAAACGAATATGGGAGGGTCGTACCTTAAGAGTAGTATCGTTTTAGGTGCGACACATTCCAATTACTTGATGGTTGTTTGCCATTTACAATACCGAGCTTGTATGATCCCTTTCCGACGTTTTTAAGAACCTGATACGGTCCTTCCCAGTTCGGTCCTAGTTTTCCTTCGTTTGGATTTAGGGTATTGGGGGTGACTTTCCTTAGTACCAAGTCCCCGAGTTTAAAATAGCGAAACTTGGTTCTTCGATTATAGTATCTTTCGATTCGCTGCTTTTGGGCGGCCAATTGGATGAGAGCAGCTTCTCGTTTTTCATCCAATAATTCGAGACTAGTGTTCATAGCCTCGTTTTTTGACTCTTCTGTTGCATATCAAAACCTGTGACTGGGTTCCCCGACTTCGACTGAAATCAAGGCTTCAGAGCCATATACTAAGGAGAACAGGGTTGCTCATGTACTAGATTTAGATGTTGTTGGATATGCCCAAAGAACTTCGGGTAGGATTTCTCTCCATTTTCCCTTAGCGTCGTTCAACCTTTTCTTTAGGTTTTGAATGATAGTTTTGTTCGTTGATTTGGCCTGTCCGTTCCCACTGGAGTGATACGGTGTTGATAATATCCTTTTTATTTTGTGGTCTTCGAATAATTTCGTCACTCTGCTGCCGACAAACTGTTTCCCATTATCACACACTATTTCGGTGGGTATCCCGAATCGACATACGATATGATCTAAGATAAAATCTATAACCTCTTTCTCTCTTACTTTCACGAATGCCTGTGCTTCAACCCATTTAGAGAAATAGTCAGTCATAAATAAAATGAACTTAGCTTTACCTAGGGCCGATGGTAGAGGGCCGACGATATCCATTCCCCATTTCATGAATGGTGTCACACCTATTCTTTCCCCACAAAAGATATGTGTGTTATGGATTATTATGGGTTAAAGAGTTTTCCAATTAAAGTGACAAATTTGAATAGGGATTATTTTATTTACAGAGTCGCCACTTGAAATTGATTTTTTGGATGTTCCAAGTCACCTTTTATTTGAATCCCTAGTCAAAGGAAGGTTTGGCTCTATTATTATTGGTCTGCAAAAATAAAGTCCGGGTAAGGAATTCTGTTGACCGGGGAGAAGGTGTAAGGCATTCCCCGAGTCCCGTGGTTCTAGCACGGTCGCTTTATTGACTACAACTTGGCTTGAATTAATTTTAGATAAACTGTGATTTATTGGTTTCCATGTTTTTCTGTCCGCTTTTATATTAAAATATGGAATTATCTTTGAAACAAATCACGTGTGTGAATCCGTTTTGTTTATTGTACCAAAATCATGTCACGTGTACGTGCACACAATTAATAGCATTTTTATTATATTTAAGGTTGTTTCGCCCAAAGTTGCACGAACGCATACCTTGATTTTAGTTTTGGAAATCAAAATTATGTCACGCGAACGTATACATAATCACGATGACTCAATTAATTATGAGTACGCCTAAATCATTATAGCGCATTCATGATTTGTTTCTTTCCTAAGTTTGAGATTATTGTGAAGGCCATGAATTATGGAATTACTTGTAGAAGAAGTGTATGATTTTAGATATTTGAATAAATAAATCATCATATACCAATACCCTACAACCCAACAATTGAAGCCCAAATTCATTAGGGTCCAAATCTTCTCAACTTTAAAGCAAGTTTGAATACCATATTTCCAAAAACATGATTAAGCATATAGCATATAAGGACTAACTTACATTATTATTTATAAAGTTAAAGGTAAATAAATAAAATCACATGAAATAAGATAAAAATAACAGAGGGAAGAATAAACCTTTAATGCAAAATTTCAAATTAAATGAGTCTCCAAGAACAGGTACAATAACTCAGACGAACGTCGAACAAGCATAAGCGACGGATAACATCAAACCTAGTGAACGGAGCTCCAACGGAATCCTTGACCTCGACTATTAACTCCACTTTTTGGCGTGTAAAAAAGGATGTTATGAAGTATTTTTGTTGGGTTTTGGGTGATGACTTGCTGGATTGTTTGAAAGAAAGACGAAAAAAGAGTGGCATGAGTAGAAATTCCCTTAGCGTAGAGGAAGAAAAAATAATTTCTCTCAATTCCCTCCTCCCTTCTTTTTTTCTCCTACTCCATCCCCTTTTCTCTTCACATTTATCTTCTATTTATAGAAAAAAAAAATCGGAATTTTTTCAGAATTTTTTTATTTTATTATTTTTTTAATTAAAAAAATTTCCACTTCCCATTTTTCTTATTTTTTTAAGAAAATAATTCCCTACTTTCCTTTACTTTTATTTTTTAATTTCTCACTTTTTTTAATTTACTTTTTTATTTTCCACCTTTATTACTTTTCTTTTTTTAATTTCCACTTATTTTACTTTTCTTTTTTAAATTTTCACTTTCTTTTACTTTTTTTTTTAAAAAATTCAGCTACCTTTACTTTTATTTTTTAATTTCATATTTATTTTACTTTTCATTTTTTAAAATTTTCACATTCTTTTACTTTTATTTGTTTTAGTTTTTCACTTTCTTTTACTTTTAAAAAAATAATAATTTCCACCTACTTTTATTTTCACTTTTTTATTACATACTTTTAATTTTACTATAATTTTATTCCCATCCGAAAATTAAAAAAAATAATTTTTTTGTTTTTTTAAAAAATAATTTTATTTAAAAATAAAGATAAAAAAATAAAAATAATACTAATAGTAATAATTTGACCTTTTTAATTATTTTTAATTCTTACCCTATATAAAAACAAATATAACAAAGCTAAAAATATATATATTAAATTTTTAAAAATATTTACATAGTAGAAGATGATAAAAATTCAAATATAGTAAAAATTAAGTGCTCACAGCTGCCCCTCTTTGCTTGGAAACATGAAGAGTTTTCAGGAAAAGACTAGGTGAGCCATGTGACTAATTTTTGACCAACCGTTATTCAAAAGGAAAAGAAATAAAAGACAGGGTGCAACCGAGTCCTAGTTTTGGACAGCCTACATATCCCGGGTTATAGGGGAATCAGGTCACGTGTAGTTTAAGGAGAATGGTAGAATGATGAGTTGAGGAGTCGAGTGAGATTCTGTCGAGGCTCCGGTCAGCGATCCTGCTATTATAAAAAAAGAAACTAAACAAGCCTATCAGCTATTAGTTACAAGATTCATATCTATGAGTCTTCTAAAAATTGATTTTGAGTCTTAACTGGTTCTTCATGCAGACTCTGATCTAAACCTTGATGCTCGCTAGCTGTAGGTGCTAGTTCACTGTTCTATATCTTCTTCTAATCAAAACGGGAGTCTGATGCTCGTGGCTTTAGTCATGTCTTGAGCATTCCACATCTTTTCAATTGCTTTTCCATTTTGGATTCGCTTATTTTTTCTTTTCTTTTATTCTAAATTGAGACTTCTTCTTTTGGTCATCTCGAACCTCGTGCCTCAAGGAAAAACCTACTCATACACCAAAACAAACAAACGAACAAAAATTTTCTGCCCCAGTTTGCACTAGGAAAATTTCATGAGTTATTGTAACAAAATTCTAAACTATTTCTTTATTGAAAGCAATAAAAAGTCGGGAATGGTGTACCCCGAAAAAAAAAAAGAGACTAGGGAATGGAAATCCTATGTCTAAGATGAAAGAAACTAGGGAGTGGAGACCCTATATTAGAAAAGCGACTAGGGATCGGTGTACCCTGATACCAGTAAGGAAATGTAACAAAGGGGTTGATACCATGTATTACAGAAAAAGAATGTAATCAGGGGTTGATACCCTGTATTACTGAAAAGAATGTAGCCCTGGGATGGCGTCCTGTATTACTAAAAGGAAATGTAATTAGGGTTTGGTACCCTGTATTATCGAAAAGAATGTAGCCATGGGATGACGTCCTGTATTACTGAAAGGAAATGTAACCAGGGGATGACACCCTGTATTACTGAAAGAAAAGGTAACCAGGGGATGGCACCCTATATTGCGGAAAAAAATGTAACCAGGGAATGATGCCCTGTGTTACTGAAATGAAAATGAATCCCCTGGGCGAAAAGTTTCTACCTAGGTTAAACTGCGAAAAGCGAGCCTAGGCAAAAAGTACTTCTACCCAGAACTATGAGTTGGATCCCCCTAGGTGAAAAGGTTCTACCTGGGTTAAGCTACGTAAAATAACCTGAGCGAAGAGTACTTCTACCCGGAACTATGAGCTGGATCCCCCTAGGCGAAAAGGTTCTACCCTGGGTTAAGCTACGAAAAACAACATGAGCGAAGCGTACTTCTACTCGAAACTATGAGTTGGATCCCCCTAGGCGAAAATGTTCTACCTGGGTTAAGCTACGAAAAATAGTCTGGGCGAAGAGTACTTCTACCCGGAACTATGAGCTGGATCCCCCTAGGCAAAAAAATTCTACCTGGGTTAAGATACGAAAAACAAGCCTGGGCGAAGAGTACTTCTACCCGGAAGTATGAGCTGGATCCCCCTAGGAGAAAAGGTTCTACTTGGGTTAAGCTACGGAAAATAGCCTGGGCAAAGAGTACTTCTACTCGGAACTATGAGCTGGATCGCTCTAGACGAAAAGGTTCTACCGGGGTTAAGCTACGAAAAACAAGCCTGGGCGAATAGTACTTCTACCCGGAAATATAAGCTGGATCCCCCTAGGAGAAAAGGTTTTACCTGGGTTAAGATACGAAAAACAAGCCTGGGCGAAGAGTACTTCTACCCGGAATTATGAGCTGGATCCCCCTAGGCGAAAAGGTTCTACCTAGGTTAAGCTACTAAAAATAGCTCGGGCAAAGAGTACCTCTACCCGGAACTATGAGTTGGATCCCCCTAGGAGAAAAGGTTCTACTTGGGTTAAGCTACGAAAAACAAACTTGAGCGGAGAGTACTTCTACCTAGAACTATGAGCTGGATCACCCTAGGCGAAAAGGTTCTACCTGGGTTAAGCTACGTAAAATACCTGAGCGAAGAGTACTTCTACCCGGAACTATGAGCTGGATCCCCCTAGGCGAAAAGGTTCTACCCTGGGTTAAGCTACGAAAAACAACCTGAGCGAAGAGTACTTCTACCCGAAACTATGAGTTGGATCCCCCTAGGCGAAAATGTTCTACCTGGGTTAAGCTACAAAAAATAGTCTGGGCGAAGAGTACTTCTACCTGGAACTATGAGCTGGATCCCCCTAGGTGAAAAAATTCTACCTGGGTTAAGATACGAAAAACAAGCCTGGAAGAAGAGTACTTCTACCTCGAACTATGAGCTGGATCCCCCTAAGTGAAAATGTTCTACCTGGGTTAAGCTACGAAAACAACTTGAGCGAAGAGTACATCTACCCGGAACTAAGAGCTGGATCACCCTAGGCGAAAAGGTTCTACCTGGGTTAAGCTACGTAAAACAATCTGGGAGAAGAGTACTTTTACCCGGAACTATGAGCAGGATTCCCCTCGGCAAAAAGGTTCTACCTGGGTTAAGCTAAGAAAAATAAGCCTGGGCGAAGAGCACTTCTACCCGAAAATATGAGCAGGATCCCCCTAGGCGAAAAGGTTCTACCTGGGTTAAGCTACGAAAAACAAGCCTGGGCAAAGAGTACTTCTACCCGAAACTATGAGCTGGATCCCCCTAGGCGAAAAGGTTCTACCTGGGTTAAGCTATGTAAAATAACCTGAGCGAAGAGTACTTCTACCCGGAACTATTAGCTGGATCCCCCTAGGTGAAAAGTTTCTACCTGGGTTAAGCTACGAAAATGAGAGGAATGAGCAATAGTGATGCATGCTAAAAATAAAGGAACGTGGAGATTTTGAGGAAACTTACCTTTGGTGACATTCGTCCTTTAGGAATCACCATTCTGTACTCCTTTATTCCTGCTCCAAACAAAGAAAAATTGTGAGTTTTAAAAGTAGTGGTCGGTTTGTGGCCTTGATGTCTTTGGCAGCTTGGCTTTGTGCCCATCTTCTTTTGATGATGATTTCAACCTGCCACTAGATGTTTCGTGAATACCACTTGCATTTCTGGCCCCGGAGAGCCTTTGACTTTTCAAACTTTTACATGACGATTGGTCGTGTGGGACTTAACCTTTTTAACTTTATTGCATTTCACTTTCGACTTCTTTACTCCAAAATATTCAATAACAGAGCATTGGGGAACTTTTGGCTTTTCAAACTTTGCCAAACGGTTAGCCACTTGGTACTTAACCTATTCAACTTCATTTTGCCTTGTAGGCACTTTCAATTTGATTTCCTCCTTTCGAGAGTTTTTGATTTTAAAGCATCAACCACTATATAAAATTGGGGTTGACTTGATGCCCCTGCTAAGGCTGGATGCCTTTTGAATATTAGCTTGTATCAAATAAAAACCCTGTAAATAAGTCTTGATATCCCTTCTTTGCCTTAGTTTTGGAACAGAGTTAGACCGAAAGGGCTTCAAAGAACAACAAACAATGGAATAAAAAATGAATTTAGACAAGAGATATCCCATTCGGGGGAAGGAAAGAAGGACTTATCTGGAGTATATGCGGACTTCAATGAATATGACATGCCTTTTGGGCTGGATGCCCCATCTGTGTCCATTGTACGACTCTCAGAAATTCATCACAACTTTTTCCTTGAAACCGAGAAACCTTGCCTAGGAATGTGTCAATACCAATGGTTGTGAGGATCCTCTTTTCGATCGGTGGCGCCCTTTTCGGGTTTTCACCAACTGACCTCTCTCATTTCTCTTCTTGCCATCACCTTATAGTACTCTTTGCGCGTTTTCACTAACAAGACTCTCATTTTGATTTCTTTACTCACCATCGCCTTGCAGTGCCCGTGAGAGTTTTCATCAATAAGACTCTCTCATTTTACTTCTCTCATTTTGTTGTATCAGATCCAAGTGACTGTATCCTCCAATTCTTGAACATTCTCGTTGATTGATCGGAAGGACTTGAAAAGGATTTGGGTAAAAAGGATTTAGATTGAGTTACAACTTTGGAACCTTTCAGGCGAAATCATCACCGAACCATTGTAACATCTGCCCCAGTTTCAACTTTTGGGGAAATGTTGATTTTTGTTTTGGTGTGACTGAACCCCAAAGAGAGGCTGCCTATGTATCTTTTCGGAATCAAGTCAAACGTAGTTCAATATAACATGAACTGCTTTTTTTCTTTTGTCTTTCTGTCTGTTTTGTTTTCTTTCTCTTTCCTTTTCCCTTTTTTTTATTTTTTTTCTTTCTTATTTTTTTTCCTTTTCAATAACTCCTTCAGGTTCCAAAGAGGGTAATCAAAGAAAGGTAACCGACTCAAAGGGTTAGAAAAAAGGTTAATGGTGTTTGGGTAACGAGAATGAAAGCCTTCGTCATCTCAATCAAAGAGCATTAAAGGTGCGTGAAGGGTCAAACATAGTACCTTTTTGACTGCATCAATTTGGAGCCAATTTCCTTTAGCTTCTTCATGGTACAACTGCTCGTGACAAACTGCGGCCAATCGCTTTTCATCAATCAGTGTCAATTGTTCTAATTGATTCTTGACCCAATCTTTATCCTCAATCTCGGCTTCAACAATGATCCGAAGAGAGGGAATTTCAACTTCTTCTAATTTCATTCGGACTTGGCCTAGGCCTACTTTTCCACTTCTTTATTTATTTTCTCACAAGCCTTATCTTCAACACATTCTGCTTCTTGATTCATTATTTCGAGGCCTGGCAGCATTTTAGGATCTAGGCATAAAGTCCGCAAGCATGTCATGTTATGTCATTAAAACCTGCATTAACAAAACTAAAAAAAGAATAAGAAAGGTGACAAGATTAAGAAAAGAGATATTCAATGAAATATTAATTTCATTTGATTTGATTTCTTTTTTAAAAAAAATTTAAAGATAGAAGGGTTTACATCACAAAGTAAGACAATAAAAGTAAAACATCTGCATTACCCCCTGAAATAATCCGAACGCATAAAAGATAGCAAGACTGGCTACCGAGACTCCCATCTGACAGAGAACTTTTCAGGTTTGGCGCCCGTTTTTAGGTTTCTCTTTTGCCGCGGAAATGGCTACTGTTGCTTTCAGTGCTGGATCAAATTCCTCATCTTCACAGATCATTCCAACTACTAGCCCATTGGTGTGAGTAGGCAGAGGATTGTTCATCATATTAGGGGTCTCTTCATCCCTAAGCACTATTGCCTTGACCTCGATGAGGTCTTCCACTGCTCTCTTAAGAATCCAACAGTCTTCTGTATCATGTCCCACTGCTCCAGAGTGGTATTCACATCTACCATTAGCCCGGTGCGCCGGTTCGGGGCTACTGGCTGCAGTAGACCTAGCCTGACTAGCGTTTTGGAACAAGCTCGAGTATGATTCACCAATAGGGGTGAACTGATTCGTTCTCAGGAGGCTCTCCTTTTTTTTCTATTTTCTTTTTTTTTTTGAATTTTTTTTCATACCTTGATTTCTTTTTTCTTTCTCCTTTTGTTGTTTTTCGCTCTTTGTTTTTCTTTGTCACTCTTTTCTTTCTTTTTCACTCAATTTTTTCTTCTTTTTTTTTCGGTTTATTTTTCACTCAATTTGTTTATGGCTATGATCGATTCCGATGGGGATTGCCTACGTATCATGATGTCGCATGAATCAGATCATTACCTAGTTCAGGAAAGATCGAGAATAAACTGACCTATTTTTTTAATAAAGACTTTTAAATATTATTTTATTTGAGTTTTTTCTTTTTATAGAATTTTGAATTTAAAAAAAATATAACTCTAAAGAAGAAAGAAAATATTTTGGATTTTTGATTTGAAATATTTTTTTTTCCGAATGAAAGACTTTGGAAAAGAAGAAAAATATTTTTGGATTTAGTTTTTTTTTTGGATTTTCTAAGGAAAAAATTCTAAAGAGGGAATTAAGTAAATGGAAAATATTTTTTGAATTTTTGGAAAATTGGGGCCGGAACCGATGAAATTTGCCTTCGTATCTCACATCCGGTAAGAATCAAACCAGCGTAATTCGGTCAATTTTGACACATCCGGGAAAACATGCTTTTGAAGATACTGACTCATTTGGAAATGACTCTCTTTTTTCGTTTTTGTTTTCAAATATTTCGGCAGAGTTTCAGGACTTTTCCAAATACCAAAATTTTCAGAATAGGGCAAATTTCTCTCTCCTACCTCACTCTTGGTTTTTCTCTTGATTTTCTTTCCCTAGCTAATCAACATGCAAGCCGAAATAAGTAAATGCACAAATAGCACGTAGGATGCATCATGATGGTCTTTTATTTTTGGGTACACCCGTCGTAGACGGACCCAACCCTTGTGTTGAGTCCCCAAAGTCGAATGCACGTGATGCAAACAAACGTTCCAACTAGAGATCCGGCATGAGGCTATGTTATTTTAAGTTTAAAATCCTGGGGGGGGGGGGGGGATATTTTAGACCTGGCTTACCCAAGCGGACAGCTCGAGCCGAGGTGGGGGCAACGTATCGGGAGTACGAAAGTCTACCCAGCCTAGTTACTGATCCAGCCTCGTTCTATTTGGGATGACCTCTAATATAATAGTGGGCCACGCGCACGTGTGCACCATAAATTCAGAAGACTCAGAAGGGAGGCGTAAGAAGGCAGTTTATATAATTGAAATAATATCAAAACGGTAAATGAGTGGCAATTAGCACATTAGGCCCACAAACACAGTAATATAAACAATCAAAAAAGCCAAGTATAGATCATATTACAAGCTCAAATTCTGAACCCTGAACCAGAAGTTCTAGGTTATTTTTCCCAGCAGAGTCGCCAGAGCTGTCACACCCCTTTTATGCCCCCCAAAAAGATATGTGTTATGGATTGTTGTGGGTTAAAGAGTTTTTCCAATTAAAGTGATAAATTTGAATAGGGGTTATTTTATTTACAGAGTTGCCACTTGGAATTAATTTTTTTGGTGTTCCAAGTCACCTTTTATTTGAATCTCTAGTCAAAGGATGGTTTGACTCTATTATTATTGGTCTGCAAAAATAAAGTCCGGGTAAAGAATTCCGTTGACCGGGGAGAAGGTGTAAGGCATTCCCCAAGTCCCGTAGTTCTAGTACGGTCACCTTATTGACTACATTTGGCTTATATTATTTTTGGATAACCTGTGTTTTATTGGTTCTTATGTTTTACCTATGTCCGCTTTTATTGCTTGATTAGATTTATAAAAATTATCTTGAAATAAGTCATGCGTACGTGTACTCATTTTTGTTTGGCGTCAAGAATCATGTCACGTGTACGTGTATACAATCAATAACACATTTATTATTATTCGAAGTTGATTGGTCAAGTCACGTGAACGCGCACTTGTATTATTTTCCTAAACTAATTTGAAATTATTGTAAGACTAAGAGTTTATGGATATGAAATTATTTGGAAGTCGAAAAATATATTAGTTATTTAAAGTATTGAAAAGTCATCCACACTTAGAAATATTTACAACTTACTACTATATCTTTGAAATTAGGAGACATTTATCTATTATGGAAGAATGAGCTAATTTAATAGTCTAGTGACAAAATTATTGGGCCTGTCAGATTTATACTCAATCCAACCCATGTCTAATTCTTTCTTTCCTATTAAATGTGGTAACTCATTTCTGGTTCACTTACTTGAACTCCAACGCATGGCCCATTAATATGGTAAGATCTTCATTCTTAATTCTAAATAACAAATCTCATTAAGATGAAATCCTATTCAAATAATCTGTTGGCAAATCGCTTGAAACATGTAAAAAAAACTACAACATGATAATGTGTATAAATAAAATAACACAAAAAATTATCACATGAACCTCTATAAGAACATCACATAAAACAATGAAATAATTAACAAAGGGAGGATAAGCAATGAATCTTTAACAAAATATTTCCTTCTAATGCAAAAATAATTCTGAGCCGAGCAAGTACACCAAACCAATGGCAAATCGGCAGATGAGCAGAAAATCTAGCGACGAACCTTCTAAAATTCGAGCCCGCACCGAAACTCGACTGTACCTCGTGAGGCTGCTGGTTTTTTGCGTGAGAGAGGTGACTATCAATGAAGCTTTACAAGGTATTTTTAGGCTTGAATTTGAGGCATTTTTGGATCTTAAACAGGGTGACGAATTGCTTGAATTTTCGAAAGAAAGAATGAAACGAGTAGAAATTCCTTTAGCGCAGAAGAAGAATTTTTTCTCTCTCAATTCTCTCCTCTATTTTTTCCTTCTTCTCCTTTCTCCTCACATTTCTCTTCTATTTATAGAATAAAATTCGAATTTTGTTTTTCAGATTTTATTATTTTATTTTTTTAATTAAAAGAATTTTCACTTTTCATTTTTTTTTCTTAAAAAAATAATTCCCTACTTTCCTTTATTTTTATTTTTTAATTTCCCACTTTTTTTACTTTTCTTTTTTTATTTTTCACTTATTTTACTTCTTTTTTTAATTTCCACTTATCTTACTTTTCTTTTTTTAAATTTCTACTTTCTTTTACTTTTTTTAAAAAAAAAAATTCAGCTACCTTTACTTTTATTTTTTAATTCCAATTTTTTTTAGTTATTAATTTTTAAATTTCCACATTCTTTTACTTTTATTTTTTTTAATTTTCCACTTTCTTTTACTTTTAAAAAATAATAATTTCCACCTACTTTTACTTTTACTTATTTATTCCATACTTTTAATTTTCCTATTATTTTATTCCTATTCAAAAATTAATTTTTGTTTTAATTTTTTCGGTTTTTTTAAAATTTATTTTATTTAAAAATAAAGATAAAAATAATACTAATAGTAATAATTTGACCTTTTAAATTATTTATAATTCTTACCCTATAAAAATGTAATAAAGTTAAAAAATATATATATTAAATTTCTAAACATATTTATATAGTATAAGGTGATAAAAATTCAAATAGAGTCAAAAATTAGGTGCTCACAAATGGCCATGGGGATAGGACTGAGTGAAGTTGCTCTCCGGGCTGATGGATCATTGGTGCAAACCTTTGACATTTATCACATTTTTGAACAAACTCATTTACATCTTTGTCCATATCGATCCAATAATACCCTGCCCTGATTATTTTTCGGACTAATGAATCGGTACCAGAGTGATTTCCACAAGTGCCCTCGTGCACCTCACGTAGGACATTGTCGGTGTCTCCTGGACCTAAGCATACTGCCAATGGTCCATCGAATGTCCTTCGATATAGTGTTCCATCTGCAGTAAATGTGAATCAAGCAGTTTTGGTTAGTAGGGCCCTCAAATTTTTAGGGTCCGATGGGAGCTTTTCGTTCTTTAAGTATTCGATATACTTATTCTTCCAATCCCAGGTTAAGCTTGTAGAATTTATCTCGGCATGACCTTCTTCGATCACGGATCTCGAGAGTTGAACGACAGTCCCCGAGCTTATCTCGTCTTCCTCGACCGATGATCCCAAATTTGCAAGTGCATCGGACTCACTGTTTTGCTCTCGTGGAATATGCTGTAAACTCCATTCTTTGAAATGGTGCAAAGTGACCTGCTGTTTGTCCAAATACCTTTGCATTCTATCTTCTCGAACTTTGAAGGTTTTGTTTACTTGGTTTATCACCAACAAAGAGTCACACTTGGCTTCAACGACTTCTGCTCCCAAGCTTTTAGCTAGCTCGAGACCTATAATCATGGCCTCATACTCGGCCTCGTTGTTAGTTAACCTAGTTATTTTTATAGATTGCCTAATAGTGTTACCCGTGGGTGGCTTTAAAATGATGCCTAGCCCGGACCCCTTTACGTTCGAAACCCCGTCCGTAAAAGGGTCCATACCCCCAATGATGTACCCGATTTCAATAAAAGTTCTTTTTCGACTTCGGGTACGAGGGTCGGCGTAAAATTGGCCATGAAGTCTGCTAAAATTTGAGACTTGATGGTCGTATGGGGTTGATATTCGATATCGTACCCACTGAGCTCGACGGCCCATTTGGCCAAACGGCCTGATAGTTCGGGCTTGTGCAAAATATTACTGAGTGGGTAAGTGGTCAACACGCATATGGGGTGACATTGAAAGTACGGTCTTAACTTTATAGATACACTTATCAGTGCAAGTGCTAATTTTTCTATGTGTGGATATCTAGTTTCTGCTTCTCCTAAGGTTCGACTTACATAATAGAAGGGAAATTGCGTACCTTGCTCTTCTCGAAATAAGACATCGATTACTACAATTTATGATGCTGCCAAGTACAAGCAAAGTTTTTCATCTACTTTTGGAGTATGAAGCAGTGGTGGGCTCGATAGATATCATTTTAATTCCTCTAATGCTGTTGGCATTCTGGGTCCGAAATCGTTCTTCTTTTTGAGTAGAGAGAAACAATTGTGACTTCGATCTGACGACCTTGAAATGAATCGACCTAAGGCTGCAATCCGTCCTGTTAGCCTCTGTACGGCTTTTACGCTGTCCACGATGGCGATGTCTTTGACGGCCTTGATTTTATTGGGGTTGATCTCGATTCCCCCGATTTGATACCATGAAGCCGAGGAACTTGCCCGAACCGACCCCGAAAGCACATTTCTCGGGGTTGAGCTTCATGTTGTATTTCCTTAAAATCTCGAATGTTTTCTGCAAATGAGCCAAATGGTCCTTTGCGCGCAGGGACTTAACTATTTGTTCCTCGAACATTTTATTGATTTACCTATTTGTTCCTCGAACATTTTATTTACTAGGCGTTGGTAAGTAGCTCCTGTATTTTTTAGCCCGAAGGGCATCACATTATAACAATATGTTCCATACTTGGTGACAAATGAAGTCTTTTCCTGATCTTCCGGGTTCATTTGGATTTGATTATACCCGGAATAGGCATCGAGAAAAGTAAGGATCTCGTGACCGGTCGTGGCATCGATCATGCGATCGATGTTAGGCAGTGGAAAAGAATCTTTGGGCATGCCCTGTTTAAATCCTTGTAATCTACACACATTCTAAGTTTGTTCCTTTTTTAAGGGACTACAACTACGTTGGCTAAACATTCGGGGTATTTCACCTCCCGAATGGACCCTATTCTCAGAAGTTTAGTTATCTCATCCTTTATGAATGTGTGCTTTACCTCGGACTGGGGTCTTCTCTTTTGTTTTACCGGTCGGAACCTAGGGTCCAAGCTTAGCCAATGCATCGTTATATCCGGTGGGATCCCTGTTATATCTAAATGGGACTAGGCAAAACAATCTACGTTATCGATAAAAAATTGAATAAGCTTTTTCCTGAGTTCGGGGGTTAATCCTGTTCCCAGGTATACCTTTCGTTCGGGCCAGTGCTCGATGAGTATGACTTGCTCCAATTCCTCGATCGTTGATTGGGTAGCATCAGAATCATTAGGAACCATGAAGGATCGACGGACCCTTTGATCATTATCTTCATCGATCAGTTGGGTTTCGGCCGATGTCTGTGATTGTTATTTGGCATCTCGTTCCCCCTTTGAGCCCGAACCCTTCGTCGATGAAGGCGATTCTATCAGAGTTGTTACCTCGACAGCAAATATTTTCCTTGCGGCCATTTGTTCCCCATGTACAGTTTTGATTCCCTCTGATATTGGGAATTTAAGAACTTGGTGTAGGGTCGAAGGTACAACTCTCATGTTGTGGATCCATGGCCTTCCAAAAATAGCGTAGTACCTCATATCGCCTTCGATTACGTGGAACTTCATATCCTGGATGGTCCCAGCCACGTTTATCGGTAGAATTATCTCATCTTTGGTGGTTTCACATGCCATATTGAATCCTTTAGAACTAGGGTCGCAGGTATGATCTGGTCTTGTAGACCGAGCTGTTGTACGACTCTCAATTTAATGATGTTGGTCGAGCTACCTGGATCAATTAACACACGCTTAACTTTAGTTTTATTCATAAGTACGGATATTACCAATGCATCATTGTGAGGTTGATGACCCCTTCTGCATCTTCATCATTAAAGGACAAGGTTCTTATGGGTGTGTAATCCCAAGTTCGAGATCGCTTTTCTCTCATAACCGATGTTTTAGTGTGTTTAAGTACCGGCCCCTGAGGAGTATCGACACTACTGATGATCATGTGTATGACGTGTTGTGGTTCTTCCTGTTCGTTTTGTTTACCGAAATCCCTGTTTTTGAAATGGTTCTTGGCTTTGTCGCTTAGAAATTCTCGAAGGTGCCCTTTATTGAATAACCAGACTACCTCATCTCTTAGTTGCCGACAATCTTCCATTCTATGCCCATGGGTGCCATGATATTCACACATTTGATTGGGGTTCTCTGAGCAGGATCGGTCTGCATGGGTCGAGGCCATTTAGTGCCCTTAATGCGTCTGATAGCCGACACGATGGCAGATGCATCGATGCTGAAGTTATACTCCGATAGCCGTGGTGCTTCCTTAGGTCCGGTATGCCTATCGAACCCATTTTTGTTCATCAGTCCCCGAGATCCTTGGCTTCGAGTATTTTTCTTTTTTCCTCGTACGAGGTTACGTGGAAGTTCGTTACCCTGATGATCTCCATTGTATGGCTAGTATCAATCCTTGCTTGACCTTGATTCTCGATTGGCGTCCCCTTTGATACCAGACCCAAAACCCAACTGATCGTCTTCGACCCTTATTTTAGATTGATACCGATTGTGCACATCGGCCCAAGTAAAAGCTGGGTATTCGATCAGGTTATGTTTCAGCCGCTGTGAAGCCATTGAGCTCCGTTCGTTCAAACCTTGAGTGAAAGTTTGAACGTGGTAGATCCATTCGTTCCATTTGGAAACGAGATACAAATTCTCTTAGCATCTCGTTATCCTTTTGTCTAACCTTGAATAGGTCCGATTTTCGTGTCTCGACTTTTATGGCCCCGGCATGTGCTTTTATGAAACAATCTGCAAGCTTAGCAAAAGAATCAATAGATTTAGATGGTAAATTATGATACCATATCATTACCCACTTCAACAGGGTTTCGCTGAATGTTTTCAATAATATAGATTCGATCTCATCATCTTCTAGATCGTTTCCTTTAACGGCACATGTGTAAGAGGTGACATGTTCGTTGGGGTCGGTTGTCCCATTATACTTAGGAATTTCGGGCATGCAAAACTTCTTAGGGATTGGTTTAGGGGCCGCGCTTGGTGGTAAAGGCTTCTGTACGAATTTTTTGGAATCTAAGCCTTTCAATATCGGGAGTGCCCCCGGGATTTGATCAACCCTGGAGTTGTATGCTTCCACCTTTTTGTTGTTTTCTTCGATCCGTTTTGTCAGTTCATCAAACATCTTAACAACTTCGGGATTAGTCCCCGATTCTTGATCGTTTGACCTTGCTACAACTGACTCTATTCTGCGGGTGATCTCTCGGGGTAGATTCGGCTCCGGTCTGCTCGGTACCTGTGTTTGACTCTGCAACTAAGCTATTTCTACATATTGAGCTTGCAATATTTCGAAAATCATACACAAGCTGATTCCATTTTTCTTAATGTTATAGGTGCCTCGAAGTGCCGATCGAGTGCCGCCATGAATGCTATTTTCAATTTCAGAATGTAGGTTCGCCTCAATGGCTACATGCGAATTGATATCTATCGGTACTTCGATTCGAGCTCCAATGGCGATGACAAGTGATCTTTCGATACTGAGTGTCAGGTTGTTGTTCTTATTTTGAAGATCAGCTTCGTTGTCGCTAGGTAAGGCCATTTGATTGATAGTTAATCGCTGCTAATCCGAAATCCAAGATACTTTTGGAAACAAGTGCAAAATGGTGTGTTTTTGCGGATTCGTATCAAATAACCACTGTTATCCTTAGCCCCACGGTAGGCGCCAAACTGTTTACCCAAAAAACGAATAGAGTTAGAATTTGTACGTGGTTTTAAGGATATGTGGTATCACTTAATACAAATCGCAGGGATAAATAGAAATATCAAATATGGATGACAAAGAATGCAAAATAAACAAGGTTTGGAAAGAAAATGATTTTTAGGACTAAGCAAGATGAATCAATTAATGAGGCTTAAAATAATGATCCTTGAATATCCGAGAATATGATGCTTGAATTACAATGTAAGCATAAAAAAAATTGTCCCCTACAAAAATGTAGCCATCCTATATATAGTGGAGGATCCTACTTTAGATGTATTTAAAAATATATAGTAGAGAACCCATGATAAACCAAATTTTCCCTAATTTCTGTCGAGATTCTCTCCCTTAGTGTGTTTGCAACGGCTCTTATCTGTGAGCTCGAGCTCGATCAGCCTAGGTGCTGGTCGGTATTGCTTCTAGAACTCGATATGGACTCGGGATCAGGTGATGATTCGAACTTGGTCCAGGTTGACCTCTGCCCCTTAAGCTCGAAATCATCTCATCATAGTTCGATTCGGACCCGAGCTCGATAATGACTTCGAACTCGGGGTTTGACTTATACCTGAAATCTGACGATTGTTTGTACCATCTTCGGAACCCAACTTGATATTATGAAGTCTTTCTTCGATCCATCATGTTTAGACCTCGATCAATCGTACGAAGGCCGAAATCTCTTTTGACCATATACAAAAAGAATCTTTTGATTATTAGAATTATTGATTTTAAAGTGAAATTCTAGCCTATCTTCAACGAGCTATATCCAAAGATAAATAAGATTTTCCAGAAGCAACAAGTTAAGAAGAAAGTGAACATAGAAATGAGGGAGGGAGGGAGAGAAGAGAAAAAAAAAGAGCTGAAATAGAAACAAAAGAAATTGGTTAAATAGATACACTATGTAGCCTACATAGACACTTGTAGTTTCATTGTTCGTGTTCCGGCCCTCCAACTCCATAGGATTTCATCTAGACACATGAACATATTAAAAAAGAATACAAGTGTTAGGATCGGTAAATCGGGTAGTGCAGAATTTAGTCAAACAATGTTATAATGACAATAACAAAGACAATATAAGTTGATAATAACGACAATTAAAGAAGATAAAGAAGACACAAATTTAACGTGGTTCGGTCAATGTGACCTACGTCCACAAGCGGAGAGGAGCAATTTTACTATACCAACAAGAGTACAAAAGAAAGTACAAAATTAGAGTAAATACTCTAATTAGTCCCAAATACCCCAAGAGAATAACCTCACAAGATCACTCCAAATAAAGGGTTCACACAAGTGTTTTCCAACACTCACTCTCTTACAAAATACTCTATAATGAAATAAATGAGGATAAAGAAAGACAAGAGTGAAAAGCTCTTGAATTGGTGCGTTTTCAAATGAGGAGAAGCTCCTCTATTTATAGCAAGAAATCCTTGGCCTAATAGTGGATATTATGTCATGGCAAATGTCATGATCCACAAATTTTGTTATAGTGGATATTATTCCATGGCAAATGTCATGAAAATTTGGCCCCTACTTGAGAAGAAGCCAAATTTATAGCCATATTACAAATCTCCACCTTGGCCTAATTTCGGCTTATATATAGTAAATTTGCTCCACCTTCTCCGCAAAAATCCCAATGGGCAAAATCATTCTTCATAAATGCCAATCAAGTTTAGGCAAAGCTTGAACTTGGACACTGGAAGAGGTTTTATGAACATGTCAGCAGGATTGTCTCTAGTGTTGATCTTCTGAACATAGACTTTTCCTTCAATAATGATTTCTCGGATGAAATGATACTTTATATTAATGTGCTTCATCCTCTCATGATACATCTGATTTTTAGTCAAGTGAATATCACTTTGACTATCATAGAAAATGGTAAGTCCAACTTGGTGTGAACTGAGTTCCGCAAATAGACCCTTCAACCATAAGGCTATTTTGATTTCCTCGGTCACTGCCATATATTCTGCTTCGGATAGTAGATAAAGCTACCACATGTTGTAATGTAGCTTTCCAACTAATAGCGCAACCACTAATGCAAAACACATAGTACGTCAGTGATCTTCTTTTGTCAAGATCACCTACATAATCTGAGTCTACAAAACCAACCAAAGTGTTAGTATTTCTCCCAAACTCCAAACGTGTGTTTGAAGTACCTCGCAAGTATTTGAGAATCCATTTCACAGCCTGTCAATATTCTTTACCAGGGCAAGCCATATACCGGCTTACCATGCTCACTGCTTGTGAAATGTCTGGACGTGTACAAACCATTGAATACATAATATTGCCGACTACACTAGAATAAGGAACTTGTGCCATGTGCCTCTCTTCTTCCTCTGATTGTGGGGATTGAGCAACTGATACCTTAAAATGAGCAGCAAGAGGGGTACTAACTGGTTTAGCATCTTTCATGCCAAACCTCTCTAAGACTTTCTCCAAGTACTTCTTCTGGGTCAGAAATAGCCTGTTGGCTTTTAGATCTCTTTTGATCTCCATGCCAAGGATTTTCTTAGTAGCTCCCAAATCTTTCATCTCAAATTCACTTTTCAGCTGACTTTTCAAATTGTGAATTTCTGTTAAATCCTTAGCAGCAATGAGCATGTCATCAACATATAATAATAGGTACACAAATGAACCATCATTTAACTTCCGAAAGTAAACACAACTATCATACATGCTCCTCGAATAACCATGACCCAACATAAAGGAATCAAACATTTTATACCATTGTCTTGGAGACTACTTTAATCTGTACAAAGATTTCTTCAACAAGCAAACATGATCTTCTTTTCCTTCAATTTCAAATCCTTCGGGTTGATGCATGTATATTTGTTCCTAAAGTTCGCCATGTAAGAAAGCTGTATTAACATCAAGTTGTTCTAATTCCAAATCATACATGGCAACGAAGGCAAGCAAGACACGAATAGAGCTATGTTTAACAACAGGTGAGAAAATTTCATTAAAATCAACTCCTTTTACCTGACTATAGCCCTTTGCAACTAATTGTGCCTTATACCTCGCATCTTCAACCCCTGGAATGCCATCCTTTTTCTTGAAGACCCATTTGCAACCAATAATTCTTTTTTCTGATGGCGGCTTCACAAGAGACCAAGTACCATTCTTATGGAGAGACTTAATTTTCTTCATTCATTGCAATCAGCCACTTGGCTGAGTCAGCACCAGAAACTGCTTCTGAATATTTTGATGGTTCTCCAATTTCTTCAGTTTCCTGTGCAACTGAAAAAGCAAATGCAACATAATCTCCAAACCTTAATGGTTGTTTACCTTCTCTTCTTGGTCTATGTTTGGCTATAAAATACTCCTCTTCTTCTGGTTCAACTTCAGGATCTCAACTTCAGGAATTTCAGCTTTTGTCTCAACTTCAGGAGTTTTAACTGTATTTTGCTCCAAAGTTGATGAGCTTGGCTCAGAAGGAATGTCAATCTCAATATCCACCTGGTTATGTGTACTCTTTCCTTTATATGTATTACAAGAACTAGGAGACTCTTTTCTAGAATGTAACATAAAGGATTCATCAAAGATTACATCTCTGATAATTATAAATTTTGGTGACATGGGATCAGGATACCATAGTCGGTATCCTTTCACCCCAGATGCATACCCAAGAAAAATGCACTTTTTAGCCCTTGGCTCTAATTTTCCATCATTTACATGCATGTATGCAGGGAAACCAAATATCTTTAAATCAAAATAATTAGCAGGAGTACCTGATCACATTTCCTCTGGAGTCTTAAAATTCAAAGGTGCAGAAGGAGCTCGGTTGACAATATAACAAGTTGTAGAGATAGCTTCTGCCCAAAAGGCATTTGTCAACCCAGCATTTGAAATCATGCAATGACCCCTTTCCAAAAGAGTTCTATTCATCCTTTCTACCCCACTATTTTGCTGAGGTGTCATTCTCACAGTACGATGTTGAGTAATTCCTTCATTCTTGCTAAATTCGTTGAATTCATCATTACAAAATTCCAAGCCATTATATGTTCCAAGCCGCTTAACCTATTTTCCTGTTTGCTTCTCAATCAAAACTTTCCATTGTTTGAAATTTAAGAAAACATCACTTTTATTTTCAGGAAATAAACCCAAACTTTCCTTGAATAATCATCAATGAAAGTTAACATATACCTAGCACCACCTTTTGATGGGGTACGTGAAGTACCCCAAAGATCTGAATAAATGTAATCCAAAGTACCTTTTGTTCTATGAATCGCTGGAGATTTGAAGCTGACTCTTTTCTGCTTCCCGAAGACACAATGTTCACAAAACTCCATATTTTCGGTACTTTGGCCACATAAGCGACCTCTTTTACTGATGATGGAAAGACATTTTTCACTCATATGCCCCAATCGCATATGCCACAATTTGGTGATGTCAGAATCTGATTTATATGATATTGAAACTACAGCAACACCCATAACAGTAGATCCCAAAAGAGTATACAACGTACCAGATCTGCGTTCTTTCATGATCACAAGAGCACCATGAGAAATTTTCAAAACTCCGCCTTCACCTGTGTACTTGCACCCATGAGATTCTAAATTGCCCAAAGAGATGAGATTTTTCTTCAAGTCAGAAACATGTCTAACATCGGTGAGAGTTCTCAACACACCATCGTGCATTTTGATTCAGACTGTACCTTTTCCAATAACTTTGCAGGCAGCATTGCTACACATCAAGACCACTCCACCTCCAACAGATTCATATGTGGTAAATGTTTAACCAAGGAATTAGATTCTCAGTCAAAGCCTATTTTTAGAAGTACTCGGGTTACTAATAATCAAGAAATTCAATATTCTCTCAAATGTAAGAAAGGAAATCAGAATCAGAAATGGCAAAGTAATCAATAGAAAGTATAAGAAAATAATTATATTTCAATGTTCATCAGAATGTGTCCTTACAAGTGAAATTCCCTTCCCTTATATAGGAATTTACAAATATAACGTTTTTTCCCTTTTATGACAGAATCATTGTGAGCATTGTTGACATTAATGAAACGTTATAATTGGCAACTGTAACTGTTCATGAAGATTCTGTAACGGTTTTGATTCTTCTTCCACATTAATTTGAGGTTCATGAATCTTCCCTCTTTACTGTCTTGATTCATCCTGCCTGTGTCTCTTCACTAAATAATTTAGGCTCGGGCAACCGTACCTTTTTGTCTCGTGAGTGATTTTCTCATACTTGTTGTAAATCACGACTCTTTTAATGCGATACTCCAGTTGTCATCTTCTTAGTAATCCAGGTATCTTGCCCTGTCATCCTCATATAATTCCACGTGTAATATTTTTTTTACCAATACAGATAGTCCCCCCACTTGCCGAATATTCTGCAATGGAATATTTGGGAAGTGGAACGTATTTATGGCGGGAATGTTTTGCCGTCGTTTCCCATATATCATTGCATCTTCTTCAGAACCATCCCTTCGCATGTCACTTCCATTTAATGTATGTGCTACGTGGCCTTCGTCAATTGGGTCTACGATTCTTTAACGGTTTTTAAGGCTTTCTTGCGGCTGCATCATTCACTTTTAGTTTCACAAAACCTTCAATCTACAGTGTTCTTCTTTTTTAATCGTTCTTGTTTTTCAGCACGCATTATTTTCTCATATAACCATGTCTTCATCAAACCCTGATCCTCGCAGAGAAGTAATTGTAGATGAACTTTCCCTTTTAACTGCTCTTGTTAGGAGTAGAAGAGACGGTAGATTACGTAGTTTAGGATCTGTATCTATTCGTGGTTCTACTTCTCAAACTAACATTGATATCCCTTCTTCTTCTAGATTTAGGGCTTCTTCAACTTATAGATCTTCTGCTAGAAATAGGGATTCGAGTGAACCTATTCGAGAACTAACTGTTGATGAAATTATTCCTGCAAAATTTTCTTTCTCTACTGATCGTGAATCAATTAGAAATCAAGTTACTTCTATGACTTCCCATGATCGTGCTGATGTTTATCCTTCCCAGATTACTGAGGGTTTGATTTCTCTTGTATGAAGAGAATGCCATTGAAAATTTGACTTTTCAATTTTAGTTCCTGGTCCAAACCAAAGGATTATTTCGTTTCAAGCTGGTTACTCTTTCGTTTATACATATCCTTTTACGTTAGGTTTTAGACCACCTATTGACCCAACCATCATAGAATTTTGCCGTTTCTTTAACCTTTGCTTAGGATAGATTGGTCCTATTGTATGGAGAGTTATTGCATGTTTAAGATACCTGGCTAATTCGGCCTCTTTAGCCTTCACCTTTCAACACTTGCTTTATCTCTATTCCCCTAAGTTATTTCGTTCAGGGGTGTTTACTCTCGTGGCTAGGAGTAAAAGGGTTTTGGTTAGCCCTGAAGATGTTAAAAGATCGTGGCTAGTATGCCCGTTTTGTTGTTGCTCCCACAAGTGATTTAGTGGGTGAAGAGAACATGCCTTTTCCAGAAAAATAGAACTTTGCACGTAATTTTTTTTTAGATATCTTTCTTCTCTTTTATGAAGGAAGAAGAAACTTACGATCCCATGGCTGTTTTTTGTTTTTTTAGCAACCATGGAAATTGTTGAAGAAATAACAGACTTCCGTGCTTGGGTAGAAAAATTATTGTCGGTTGCTCCTATGGAAAGAAGGTCTTAGAAATACCTTTCTCATAGGTTTGGTTGGAAAGTTAACACTCATGGTATTCTCCCCTTTAACTTTCTACCTTTCTTTCATATTTATTTGGAGATTTACTAACTTCTTCTTCTTCTAGGGTTTCCCATACGGGGTGTTAGTGCCGCGTCTATTACTTCATCAAGACTTTCTTTGTCCATGGCTCAAGAGATGATTTTGAGTTCTTCATCAAAGAGAAAAGCAGAGAGAGCTCATGTTTCTGAGGGTGAAGAGGAACGAGAGGAGGGCTCTTTAGTGCGTAAGCCTCGGGCTAGGAGACGTGTTGTTTAGGATGATGAAGCCACTCCTCCTCCAAGTTCAGTTCCCATGAATAAGCCTGAAAGTGCCACTTTGGTGAGCTCTGATAAAGAGATGATTGTTGCACCTCGTAACTCTATAGAGCAGTTATTTTCCCATGGGTTTGATAGCGAAGATTTTGGCTTAGTTTCTGATGAAGCACCCCTTGCCTCCTTTCCAGTGTCTGTTCCTATTGGTTCTCAGTTTCCCGTGCCTGTTGTTGCTGCCACTGCTCCTCCCGTGGCTATTTTTACTTACTCAACTATCCCTATTGTTACCACTTCTCATGTTGAAGTTGGTTCTCCCAGTAGCAGTAAGATGATGAAAAAAGTTACCATTGAAGTCCCCGAGGATGGTAATCTTTTGAAAAAGTTTGGCCAAGCTGATGTATGGCTAAAACCGCTGATTGGCCTAGTTGAGAAGTCTAAATTGGAACACCATGGCTCTTTGACATGGATGAATGACATTGTCCATTCATCTTTAAAGGTATAAGCCTTAGCCTTTTATTTTACATATGATTTCTTTATCTTTATTTGATAATCACTTCTTCCATTTATTTTGTAGATCAACCTGATAGGCACAGAGCTGATGAAGAGAATTGTCCATACTGAGCGATTAGTCAATGACTATCATATGGAAGCAGACAACTGGAAAGAATAATTTGAAGGCCTTCAGTTAGAAAAAGAAGTTTTAGATGAGGAAAAGTTTGCTTTGGAACAGCAAGTGAAAATGATGGCAGCAGAATTGGCGATTGAAAAAGCCCTTCCAGTCAAGTGGGCAAGGATAAATACCTCCTTGAGTTTTCATTTGCCGAGCAACTTTCTAAAGCTACTGAGGAAATTAGGGGTCTGAAAGAACTGCTTAATCAGAAGAAAGTCTATGCCGGGGAGCTTGTTCAAACGCTCACTCAGGCTCAAGAAGACCTCCGTGCATCTTCTAACAAGATCCAGTTCTTAGAGAGATCACTCTCCCCTTTACAAACTTCTTATGATGCTGCTTTGACTGAAAAAGCAGAGTTGGAGGCCGAAATTGAGCAACGGGAGAGGGATTATGAGGCCCTTGAGGATAAATCAACTCTTGATGTAAGCTAGGCTTTCTTGAACACGCGCCTCGAGACTTTGATGGAGGCTGACCAGGATGGTTTCGACTTGACTGCTAAGATTTCAAAAACTAAGGAAACCATTGAAAAAACTCAGCAGAGTCAAAACTTTTTTTCACCTGAGGTCGGCATTCCCGAGGGTAAAGAACTTACTTCCGGTGAAGTTAGTGTTCAAGTCTCTCTTGCTCAAGTCGAACCTTCTGCTGATGATGATGATGCCATCTTGACTTCTCTCGCTGTTGATAGTACTACTTTAGAATCTTCCCCATAGTGAACTTGTGTTTGGAAAGTTTATTGTGTTTGTTTTTTATTTGCGGAATGGTTAGCAAGCTTTACCCGTGATCTATTTTGGGGTTTAATATCAAATACTTTGGTTTGAACTAAGTTTACACTTAGTTTTAACCGGGTTTATATAATATTTCATTTTGAGTTTCTGTTCTACTCTGCATTTAAAAATGCTTCAATACTCCGTGGCTTTTTTAACATGCACGAATTATAAAAGGGGGCCCTTTTATAAACGACACTTAATGAAGAAGACGTCTCAACTTCATAATGGTGTAAACATACGAAAGACGAAATAGGAATACACACGTTTCTTTGAATAACTTTAAGGAAGTTTTGTATCATTCGGACTTTCAAATTGTATAATACTTTACATGTATTCAAGTATCATCTATAACTCTTTCGTAACTGTTTTCTTTACAATAGATTTTGTAAAATTCAAGGGTATATCTTGCAACCCATGACTAAATATTGCCTTTAACCTAAACATTCGTAAGATTTTGGAATTTACATCCACGAGTGTATTCTTCATAGGTTTTTGAATCAGGCTTGCGTTTTTGGCTCTTGATTTTGCTCTTAACCTTCGATTTGTTGGGTAGATCATAGGCTTGACTTGAATTCTGACTTTTTCAGTCTTCTTTGTTTTGAATTCTGACTTTTCCAGTCTTTTTTGCCTTCCTTATATATATATATATATATATAGTCCCCCAAGTGTTTGAGCTTTGAAGTATGAAATCTCGAGCACTTGATTATTCCTTCCATGTGGTCCATTTTCTGAAAAGGAAAAACATACGGGACTCTGAGGTATATATAATTTAGATGATAACTGCTTAACCCTTTATATTTCCATCAGAAAGGTTGTAACCCTAGACGGGAATAATGTTGCTTCCGCGTGTCCTTCAGGTCTAATATCATCGTTTGGTGTGTGCTAGCTTTTTGCCTATCATCTAAAATTGTTAGTATAATTTTAACTGTACAAAATAAAAATCGTAATTGAACGATACCTGACCGTGGGTATTTCTTTCGCTCAGAAATAATATTTTTTTTAAATGAACAGCATTCCAACTCGAGGGTAAAACCTTGCCATCCATGGTTTCTAACTCGTAGGCACCTTTTCCAGCAATACCTCAAACTTTATAGGGTCATTCCCAATTTGGATTTAACTTTCCTGCTCCGGTTGTTTTCGTTGATTGAAAAACCTTTTTAAGAACGAAGTCCCCAATTTTGAAGTACATGAGGTGAGCCTTTCTATTGTAGTATCGTTATATGATTTGCTTTTATGCTGCTATTTGTATTAGAGCTGCTTCTCTTCTTTGTTCGAGTAAGTCCAAATTTGTTCTTAGCCCCTCATCATTCGACTCTTCCGTTGCCAATGTGAATCTTGTGCTTGGTTCTCCTATTTCAACCGGGATTAAAGCTTCTGAACCGTACACAAGCGAAAATAGAGTTTCTCCCATGGTTGTTTTTGTTGTGGTTCTATAAGCCCATAATACTCCTGGTAATTCTTCAGGCCAATTCCCTTTTGATTTTTCTAGTCTCTTCTTCAAATTATTGATGATAATCTTATTTGTTGGCTCAACTTGTCCATTTGCCGCATGATGGTAAGGTGAAGAGGTTATTTGTTTGATTTTCTAACTTTGAAAGAACTCTGTGATTTTTGAGCCTATAAATTGTGGGCCATTATCACATACGATTTCTTTTGGAACTCCAAACCGGCATATGATATTCCGCCAAATGAAGTCTTTCACCTCGTTTTCTCGTACATGTTTGAAAGCTCCTGCCTCTACCCATTTTGAAAAGTAATCTGTTACAGTAATAGGAACCGTACCTTACCTTTAGCTTGTGATAAAGGCCCTACTATATCCATTCCCCATTTCATAAATGACCACAGGGAAATAACTGTATGTAATAACTCTACAGGTCGATGCATATTGTTGGCATATCGTTGACACTTATCACACTTGGCTACAAAATTTTCCGCATCCTCTTCCATTTTAGTCTAGTAGTATCCTGCCATGATTAGTGTTTTAACTAAAGATCATCCACCTGCGTGATTTTCGCAATGTCCTTCATGTACTTCCCTCATCACGTACTCCGTTTGATTAGGTCCAAGGCACCTTGCTAAAGGACCGCCAAACATTTTTCGATATAAATTATCTCGAATTAGGCAGTAACGAGCAGCTTTCCATCGAAGCATTTGAGATTCTTTCTTGCCTTCAGGTACGATCCCGTACTGCAAAAAATTAACAATCTCATTTCTCCAATCCCAGGTTAAATTATTAAAGCTTACCTCATGTGTATCCTAGTCAAGTGCTGAATGAAACAAATGGATTATAATAACATTTTCCTCACTCGTTACTTCTGCAACTGAAGCAAGGTTATCCAACACGTCTGTTTTTGCGTTTTCTTCCTTGGGTATTTGCATGATCTCCCATGATTGGAACCGCCTGACCAGTTCTCGTGCCTTTTTCAAATATTGTTGCATTCATGGCTCTCTAGCAGTGTAAGTCCCCTGCATCTGATTGACTATCAGTTGAGAGTCACTTTTAATTATGATTTGCTCTATGAAAAGTTCTCGTACTAGTTCCAAACCTGCAATTAAGAATATGTTCAAACTGCATGATGTTTTGGAGGCATAAAGCACATACATCACCAAAATTCCACAAATGGACGCGATGTAACATATTGTCGACATGAATAAACCAAGAGAGCAGCTGCTATCACAAAAAATGATGTAATGTAAGTACACCATATTAAAGAGTAAGGCCTCGAGATGATTAGACATACTTTTTATACTATTTAATAGTTCCACTCGCAAAAATTGATAGAAACGACCATAGATGAGTTAAATGGTCTTAGAAACCAGAATCTCAGAAACACACTGTAGCAACTAGCAAGGGTATACATCATCAAGAGTTCCAAATGATCCTTTTTTTAATGTTTTTCATATTAAAGCATAACAGGTGCACTTGCTCTAGAGAAATAAATAAGGCTGAAAATGATAACCACACCTTTGTTTCTTTCTTTCATCAGGCATCCAGTAGTTATTCCACCATGTAATGAACTCGATCACGCTTATCAGCTGGAGGACGAGAAAAACCCTGCAAGTACATAACAAAAACCAGTATTGAACTTTAAATTATTATGGTCACTGCAGCTCCAAACCGAATATAAGAATATTATCAGTGTTATTTACATATAAGGAAGTTTGAAAACTTTGTGCCACTATTTTTTACCCTTGTAGTAGTTGTCACATTCAACTATCTAGTTCAAGCTCTGATAGGAAGGAAATTTTTTGTTGCTCTTTTATTGATAAACCAATTAACCAAACGCCTCGACTTAGGAAAATTTCAGTCGTACACTTGCTTCATGGACTGCAACTAGCTATGTGTAATGTTTTGATATTTAAAAGCTGGATATAAGGTGGCAATAATCTAGTTATTGACTATCTATGTTAGAAGAGAAATAAAAACGATGGACGTGAATATTACCCTGCACCAACTCGAGCGAATTCACCTGCAAGAAAAAGAGCAATTTCCGTTTACATTTGGTATATAATGAGTGGATAAATATAAACGGACATTCTATAGAGAAAAATTAATAATATGAAAGTTGAACTTATAATGGAAAATTTTGCATGAAGCTAAAATGAAATGCTGTGATCAGAAAACGTAAGCATTCACTTTGGGATTTTCTTATTGCATTTATCCTCAAGAGACTTACCATATAACTGGATGTAATCCGAGGGGATAAAAAATGGAATCACCATAAAAATTATCAGCATAACAAACTTCAAAATCCACCATCCAGAACGTTATATGATTTGCTTTTATGTTGCTATTTGTATTAGAGCTGCTTCTCTTCTTTGTTCGAGTAAGTCCAAATTTGTTCTTAGCCCCTCATCATTCAACTCTTCCGTTGCCAATGTGAATCTCGTGCTTGGTTCTCCTATTTCAACCGGGATTAAAGCTTCTGAACCGTACACAAGCGAAAATGGAGTTTCTCCCGTGGCTGTTTTTGTTGTGGTTCTATAAGCCCATAATACTCCTGGTAATTCTTCAGGCCAATTCCCTTTTGATTTTTCTAGTCTCTTCTTCAAATTATTGATGATAATCTTATTTGTTGACTCAACTTGTCCATTTGCCGCATGATGGTAAGGTGAAGAGGTTATTTGTTTGATTTTCTAACTTTGAAAGAACTCTGTGATTTTTGAGCCTATAAATTGTGGGCCATTATCACATACGATTTCTTTTGGAACTCCAAACCGGCATATGATATTCCGCCAAATGAAGTCTTTCACCTCGTTTTCTCGTACATGTTTGAAAGCTCCTGCCTCTACCCATTTTGAAAAGTAATCTGTTACAGTAATAGGAACCGTACCTTACCTTTAGCTTGTGATAAAGGCCCTACTATATCCATTCCCCATTTCATAAATGACCACAGGGAAATAACTGTATGTAATAACTCTGCAGGTCGATGCATATTGTTGGCATATCGTTGACACTTATCACACTTGGCTACAAAATTTTCCGCATCCTCTTCCATTTTAGTCCAGTAGTATCCTGCCATGATTAGTGTTTTAACTAAAGATCATCCACCTGCGTGATTTCCGCAATGTCCTTCATGTACTTCCCTCATCACGTACTCCGTTTGATTAGGTCCAAGGCACCTTGCTAAAGGACCTCCAAATATTTTTCGATATAAATTATCTCGAATTAGGCAGTAACGAGCAGCTTTCCATCGAAGCATTTGAGATTCTTTCTTGCCTTCAGGTACGATCCCGTACTGCAAAAAATTAACAATCTCGTTTCTCCAATCCCAGGTTAAATTATTAAAGCTTACCTCATGTGTATCCTAGTCAAGTGCTGAATGAAACAAATGGATTATAATAATATTTTCCTCACTCGTTACTTCTGCAACTGAAGCAAGGTTATCCAACACGTCTGTTTTTGCGTTTTCTTCCTTGGGTATTTGAATGATCTCCCTTGATTGGAACCGCCTGACCAGTTCTCGTGCCTTTTCCAAATATTGTTGCATTCATGGCTCTCTAGCAGTGTAAGTCCCCTGCATCTGATTGACTATCAGTTGAGAGTCACTTTTAATTATGATTTGCTCTATGAAAAGTTCTCGTGCTAGTTCCAAACCTGCAATTACAGTCCCATACTCTACTTCATTGTTAGTGATAGGGTAACATTTAATTGCTTGTCTTATACTTTCACCTGGGGGTGGGATTAAGACAATACCTAAACCGACTCCTTTGACATTTGAAGAGCCGTCAGTAAATAAAGTCCATGTACCTGGATTAGCTCCAGTAAAAATTTGTAATTCCTTTTCTACTTCAGGAATTATTTTTGTATTAAAATCTTATGCGAAATCTGCTAAAACTTGAGACTTTATTGTTGTTCGAGATTGATAAATAATGTCAAATTCACTTAGTTCTATTGCCTTACTTATCTAGTCTGCCTGACAATTCTTGTTTATGAAAAATAATCCTTAACGGATATGCAGTTACTACGGAGATAGGATGGCATTGAAAATATGGTCTCAATTTTCTAGCTGCCATAACTAATGCTAAAGCTAGTTTCTCTAGATGAGGATATCTAGTTTCAGCATCTAATAAAGATTTACTAACATAATAAATAGGAGATTGTTTACCTTTATCCTCCCTTACTAAAACTGCAGTTACAGCTACTTCTGCAAATGCAAAATATACAAATAGTCTTTCTCCATCCCTTGGTTTAGACAGTAGGGGAGGATTTGTTAAGTATGCCTTCAAATCTTTAAGGTCTTGTCGGCGTTCCTCAGTCCATTCAAACTGATTTTGCTTCTTCAAAACTGAAATTTTTTTAAAGCTTTTCTCTGAAGATCTTGAAATGAATCTTCCTAGAGTTGCAATCCTACCTGTCAATCTTTGTACTTTTTTTTTGCTTGTGAGTAAATCAGGTATTTCTTCAATAGCTTTAATCTGTGCAGGATTTACTTCAATTCCTCTATTAGATACGAGAAAGCCCAGAAACTTACATGAAGCTACGCCAAAGGCGCATTTTTCTGGGTTTAATTTCATACTATATCTGCGGAGGATCTCGAAGGTAGTTGAAAGATGTTGAAAGTGATCTTCCACTTGTGTAGATTTAACCAACATATCATCAATGTACACTTCCATCTTCTTGCCCAGGTGTTCTTGGAACATCTTGGTCACCAACCTCTAATACGTGGCTCCAGCATTTTTCAAGCCAAAAGGCATGACTTTGTAACAATAAGTCCCCCTGTTTGTAATAAATGAAGTTTTTTCTTCGTCTAAGGGGTCCATTTTTATTTGATTATAACCAGAATATGCATCTAGAAAGCTTATTAATTTGTGACTTGCGATAGCATAAATCAATTTGTCTATATGCGGTAAAGGGAATGAATCCTTCGGGCATGCTTTATTTAAGTCAGTGTAATCCACACAAACTCTCCATTTACCGTTCTTTTTCAGAACTACCACAATATTAGCTAACCAATTATGATATTTTACCTCGCGTATTGAATCAATTTTTAAGAGTTTCTATACCTCTTCATCGATCACTTGATTTTTGAATGATCCTTGCTTCCTCTTCTTTTGTTTGACAGGTATGAATGATGGATCTTCATTTAATTTATGAGTCATTACCTCCGGAGGTATACCTGTCATATCTGAATGGGACCATGCAAAACAATCCGCGTTAGCTTTTAAATATTCAATTAACTTACCTCTCCTATCTGGGTTTAACCTTGCTCCGATATGAATTCTTCGATCTGGCCATTGTTCGAATAGCGGAACAACTTCAAGCTCCTCAATCATTGTTTTAATGTTTTCATTTTTTTCTGGCTCTTGAATTACATCTGGTCTGGAATCCACGTCTATTTGTTTTGATATAATTTCTGTTAAAATTTGATTTACCGCATCTTTCTCACTTGCACCCGCATCTTTTTGATTTGCACTCGTATCTTTTTGACTTGGCTGTATCACCGAATTGATGCTCCTTGAAGTTTGTTGATCTCCTCAAATTTGGTGAATTCCCCATTTTGAAAGGAATTTGATAACCTGATGCAATGTGGATGGCACAACATCCCTATCATGAATCCACGGCCTCCCACGAATCACATTATATGTCATATCTGTGTCTATCACTTGAAATTTTGTTTCTTTGATGACCCTCTCTGCGTATGTGCTTTGTTCAATCTCGCCCTTTTGTAATAACAATTGAGTTATCAAACCCAGATAAGGAACGTGCTTTTGGAACTACACGATCGCCCATCAGCATTTCGTTCACCACTCGTAATAGAATAATATTCACAGAGCTACCTGGGTCAATCAAAACTCATTTTACGTTAGTATCATGTATAAGTAAAGGTATCACCAGTGCATCGTTGTGAGGAATCATTAATCCATCGGCATCTGCATCATCAAATGTTATGTTGTCGTCTTCCAAAGTTTGGCGATTTCACTTCCCGTGAGTTATTGTGAACTTTGTTGTTTTTCTAGAGGCTGTATAGGTTGCGCCGTTGACTGCTTCTCCGCCGTTTATCACATTTATTGTTCTCTTTGGAGATGGAGGTTTTGGGGGCTCTTGCCTATTTTTCATGTAAGCTTGTTTGCCTTTCTCGCTGAATAATTCTGTCAGATAGCTCTGCTTTAATAAATGTTCCACCTCACCTTGTAATAATCTGTTGTCTTTTTTTTTTCGTGATCATTATGGAACTCGCACCAAAAGACTGGGTTTCTTCTATTTGGATTTGATCTCATCTCTTTAGTCCATCATACCTTATCTCCCATGCTTCTTAAAACAACGACCAACTCGATGGTACTCACGTTAAAATTGTAGTCCCCAATCCTTGCGTTTGCATTAACATCTCTATTACGTTCATCTTGATTTTTTCTGAATCTTGATGACGAACCTGAATCTCTATTTGTGAACCTGTGATCAGCCCACACGTTTTTGAATTTGGAACGAGCTTCTCGCCCCGAAGGTCCCATATAAGGCTCGTACCTACTTTTACAGGACCTCTTCTCAGGTTCTGACCGCCTCGAACCTATTTTTTCTTCAACACTTGACTAAGCTACGGTATCTTCTTCGATCCGTAACTTGGTACTGTACCTATTATAGACATCATTCCATGTCGTGGCAGGGAATTCTCGTAGGCTCTCTCTAAGCCTCCTTGTAGCTTCTGAACTTTTCTCGTTTAAATTGCTTGCAAATGCCATGGCCGCCCAATTGTCAGGTACTCTTGGAAGCAACATTCTTTCACGTTGGAATCTGTCTACAAATTCTTGAAGCAATTCTGTATCTCCTTGCTTTACTTTGAATATATCCTCCATTCTCTTTTAAACTTTTTGTGCACCCGAGTGTGATTTTATAAATAGATCTGCAAGCTCAGCAAAAGAATCAATAGAATTTTCAGGTAAAAGAGAGTATCATGTTAACGCTCCTTTAGTAAGTGTTTCCCCAAACTTTTTGACCAGCATATATTCAATCTCTTGCTTGGTTAAATCATTGCCTTTTACTTTCGTGGTGAATGCAGTAACGTGGTCATGTGGATCGGTCGTTCCATCGTATTTCGGGATGCCAGGCATTTTGAACTTTTTGGGAATTGGTAATGGAGCTGCGCTTGGTTTCCATGGTTGCTGTGAATATTTGTCGATATCAACTCCTTTGATCACAGGTGGTACGCCAGGTATTTGCTCAATATGGTCATTTTGTTCTTTCACCTGTTTATGCAAGGTTAGTATTAAAGTTTGTAAATCGGAATTATTAGGCGTATATGGTCTCCCATCACGTGACTCGTTGGGAGTTCCTCCGCTTCCAGAATTAGCCAACCCTGATCGTAGAATTTTCACAGTTGCAGTATTGTTTGGTGGAGGTGTGGGTGGTATAGTTGGTAATCCCCCTCATGAAAGCCTGGAGGACATCATTCACGTACTCAGCAATTAACTGCTTCACAACATCCTGCTCGACAGTTTGTTCATTTCCATGTTGTTCATTGTTATGAGTAGTGGATCTTTCTAGTGATGCTTCTCTTGAATTGTGTGGGCTTCCTTGAGGTGACAGAACTGGGGTTCCTTTCACCTGCTGGTTGTTGTCATTGACATTCGATATGATTCAGTTGAGAGAGAGTGATTTTGAAAGTAAGAAAAAATTATCAGATTCCCGGCAACAGAACCAATTTATTTAACCAAAGAATTAGATTCTCAGTCAAAGCCTATTTTTAGAAGTACTCGGGTTACTAATAATCAAGAAATTCAATATTCTCTCAAATGTAAGAAAGGAAATCAGAATCAGAAATGGCAAAGTAATCAATAGAAAGCATAAGAAAATAATTATATTCCAATGTTCATCAGAACGTGTCCTTACAAGTGAAATTCCCTTCCCTTATGTAGGAATTTACAAATATAACGTTTCTTTCCTTTTATGACAGAATCATTATGAGCATTAATGATATTAATGAAGCGTTATAATTGGCAACCGTAACTGTTCACGAAGATTCTGTAACTGTTTCGATTCTTCTTCCACATTAATTTGAGGTTCATGAATTTTCCCTCTTTAGTGTCTTGATTCATCTTGCCTGTGTCTCTTCACTGAATAATTTAGGCTCGGGCAACCGTACCTTTTCGTCTCGTGAGTGATTTGCTCGTACCTGTTGTAAATCGTGACTCTTTTAATGCGATACTCCAATTGTCATCTTCTTAGTAATCCACGTATCTTGCTTTGTCATCCTCATATAATTTCACGTGTAATATTATTTTTTTACCAATACAGTAAATAAATCCCGATTAGGACACATATGATAAGAACAACCCGAATCTAAAATCCACTCATTGTTAGATTTGAAACTATTATTAGTTGCTAAAAAAACGGTTCCCTCAGTCTCATCAGCAGCTATACTTGCTTCGACAATGTCAGTATTTTTGTGCTCATTTTTCTTTTATGTATGCTTTTCTTTGTTTTTTAATTTAAAGTATTCAGAAATAATGTGACCTTTCTTATGACAATATTTGCACATGACATTTCTGTATCTGGATTTTGACCTTGATTTAGGTTTCTCACTACTTGAATCTTTCTTATTGGATCTACCTCTTATGGATAAGCCTTCCCCTTGGTTCCCACTAGTTTTTCCAGTAATATCTCTATCTATCTGTTCTTTTGATTTCAAAATAGATTTGATATCTTTATAAGAGATATTATCCCTTTCCATAAAGCATAGTATCTCTTATATGTTTAAACGACTGGGGTAAGGAAACAAGCAATAACACAGCTTGATCCTCATCTTTGATTTCAGCATCTATGTTACTTAAATCCATAAGAAGAGAATCAAAAGTATCAAGATGTGTAAGTATAGAGGTACCTTCAGCCATACGAAAAGTGTAGAATTTTTGCTTTAGGTAAAGCATGTTTTCTACTGCTCTTTTTATATATAGGGTTTTAAGCTTTTCCCATATGCCTTTGGCTGAGCTTTCTGCTGCAACTTCATGCAAAACCTCATTTGAAAGATTTAAAATAATATCTGTTTTTTTTTTTATCTATGACAGCAAACTCCTCGTCCGTCATTTTATCCGGCATCTTCTCCTTTCCTTGCAGTGCCAAATCTAAGCCATCCTGAATTAGGATAGCCTCCATCTTTAATTGCCACATTTCGAAGTTTGTACTTCGGTCAAATTTCTCAACATAAGATTTTGTTAGAGTCATTTTGGCTATTTAAACTAACCCGGTTAGATTTGGCTCTGATACCAATTTGTTAGGATCGGTAAATCGGGTAGTGCGAAATTTAACCAAACAATGTTATAATGACAATAACAAAGACAATGCAAGTTGATAATAACGACAATTAAAGAAGATAAAGAAGACACAAATTTAACGTGGTTCGGTCAAGGTGACCTACGTCCACAAGCGGAGAGGAGCAATTTCACTATACCAATAAGAGTACAAAAAAAGTAAAAAATTAGAGTAAATACTCTAATTAGTCCCAAATACCCCAAGAGAATAACCTCACAAGATCACTCCAAATAAAGGGTTCACACAAGTGTTTCCCAACACTCATTGTCTTACAAAATACTCTATAATAAAATAAATGAGGATAAAGAAAGACAAGAGTGAAAAGCTCTTGAATTGATGTGTTTTCAAAAGAGGAGAAGCTCCTCTATTTATAGCAAGAAATCCTTGGCCTAATAGTGGATATTATGTCATGGCAAATGTCATGATCCACAAATTTTATTATAGTGTATATTATGCCATGACAAATGTCATGAAAATTTAGCCCCCACTTGAGAAGAAGCCAAATTTATAACATATTACAACGAGTTTATGTGATATTGATATGACTGAGCTGGACAACAAAATGTATGGTATACACGCGCATAATGAGGGGGGTGGGAATTCATTTAAAAAACAATGAAATCAAAAAAGATAAATACAAATACTAAAAGCAAAAAGAAAAAGAAAAAGAAAAGAACCAAAAAGTGGTTAGAGGGAATCAAAAATGCCAATTGTATAAAATTAAAATGGTCCCACACAACATTTTTAGTTGTGTGAGACATGGAATAAAATTCTTAGAGCTGACCATTGGAACATTGAAAAAGAAAACTTTGTTGGCAGCTCGACACTTTGATCATTTGTGAGTCAACTGAGAGCATTCTTCAAATCCTAAAACTCCATTACCAAAGATCAAATGCAGATTCCAAACTTTCCACTAGAAATCATCATAGAAATACTCTCAAGATTACCGGTTAAATCACTCTTGAGGTTCAAGTGTGTTTCAAAATCATGGCTTTCTTTAATTTCAAGCTCTCAATTTGCTAAATCCCATTTAAAAATATCAGCAAAACATAACAACTTCTCACACAAAAAACTCCTTTTACTCTCCATGTATCTTCCTCATACTTTATATTCCTGTCCCCTTTATTCTGTATTGCATGAAAAATTCATATCTAGTGTTAATGAGCTCTATATACCTTGGAATCGATCGAATATAATAGCAGGTGTTGGTTCTTGTAATGGATTGTTTTTCATGTGCATTGGCATGTACACATTTAACTTGTTTTTGTGGAATCCATCTACTAGAAAAACCAAGAAACTGCCTTTTTCTGGTCATGAGTATTCGAGGTGTGATATTACATATGGATTTGGTTATGACGAGTTTACTGATGATTATAAAGTGGTTGAAATTTATGGAGTTTATGGTATTCAGTATGTGTATGGTGCCAATATCAAGATTTATAGTTTGAGGGCAAATTCTTGGAAAATGATGGACAAATATAGTGATGCACTTTTTTCCTCTGATTCTGGTGTATTTTTGAATGGTTCTCTTCATTGGGCAGTGGCACACAGTAATGGAAATTGGGTTATAGTTTCACTTAGTTTGAAAAATGAGAAATATGGAAATTTAGCATTGCCTAAATATGATCCTGGAAACTGTAATAGTTCCATCTCAAAGCCATTGGGAGATTCAACTGATTTTGAACCTGGGATTCTGAATTGGGCATTAGGGAAATTAAAGGGATGCCTTTCTTTGTTTTGTGACTATTACAAAGTTAAGTTGGATGTATGGGTAATGAAGGAGTATAATGTGAAAGAGTCTTGGATTAAACTGGTTTCCCTTCCTTATACAGTGGCGGGGATAGGGTCGCGTATTTCACCATTGTGTATATCAGACAGTGGCGAAGTGTTATTGCACGATGGATCGCGTGTTATGGTGTATAATGCAGGAGATAATGAATACAAAAGTGTGGAGATACATAACATGGATACTGGTGTTGGAGCAGCAACTGTTTATGCCGAGAGCCTTGTTTCTCCTTGTCTTGACAGTACTGAAAATATACTTTAGCAGAAAGGTAAACTACTGCTTTTCTAATCTTTTCGTGTACATTTGAATCATATTATTGGTGTTTTAACATGTTTCATTTCTATGTTATCATATCATGAATTGTCTTCGACGTCCAATTTATTGAATGGCAATAGGTATTAACTTTGTTGTGCATCTAAATTGGAGGTTGCAGATGAACTGAAGAAGCAACAATAGAACTGCAAACTCCTGTGACCAGTGGCGAAGCCAGGAGTATTCCCAAGGGTGTTCAAATTTGAAAGAAGTGAAAAACATTCTATGACAAAGGGTGTTCAATATATGTTATATACATCTAAAACTTAATATTTTTCTGATATGCACAATATAATTTTTCGACGAAGACCCTTAGGACAATGTAGCTCGCCCCTGGCTGTGAATCATGCAAGAAGCAAGCAAATAGCAGCTTTTAAATAACTTTGATGATGTCTGAAAATCGGATATTTCATGTTCCATATGTCATTTGACATGCATTTGCTATAGAATTCTTTTTTGTATTTAAAACTTGTAACTTTTGTATTTCTGCTGTTATTTCCATAAAGTCTGGCTATCTGCATAGGATTTAAGAACTTGTTAGTTGAAATATATAAAGAATTCATCTTATGGACATATCTGCTTAGCTTCTTTCACCTTGTAATCTTTGAACCTTTGTTTTCATTAGTTCAATTTTTTTTCTTTATATCTGCAATAAATTCTATATTACATTTCAATTGGCTGTTATTTCAACGTTTTGTCTTTGTATCCTCTAAACTATGGGAATATATATGCAGTATTTTCCTAGTTTCACAATCTTACATTGTGCCATTAGGACACCAAGGCTAAGTGTGATTCAGAAAAGGTAAAAGAAAAAGAGGGAACTGATTGATAACTCAGATAGGTAGAACTGTTCCTCGAGAAAATAACTTTCTTTGCCCTATCAGTATATATTAGCGATTTTTTTGGTTTAACCATCCGTTATACGAAGTCAACCAACTAATCTGGATTCACGCCGCCACTATATATTAATTAAATTTTGATCACTCATAGTGAAATATTTTGAAGGGGAGGCGTAACTGGTAAAGTTGATGCCACGTGACTAGGAGGTCACGGATTCGAGCCGTAGAAACAACCTCTTGCATAAATGCAGGGCAAGAATATGTACAATAGATCTTTGTGATTCGGCCCTTCCCCGAGCCCACGAATAGCGGGAGCTTAATGCACCACGATGTCCATAGTAAAATACTTCAAAGGGAGAAGAGTACAATAGCATTCAGAGAGGATGTTAAGGAACACCAAAAGATATCTGTTTATATTCACTGCCACAATAAGAAAGATATGAAACACAAACCAAAGCTGATATAAATAGTCATCACATAAAAACAATTCAGAAATTAAAACAAACTCTTGTCTTTTTCCCCTTCTAAGTAATACGCACAGAATTAGACTTTCAGTAAGTAAGATGAACAGTGATCCTCAACAATGTCTCAGCACCATCAGTAACATGTTGACCAGCTGGTATAAGTGAACGAACTTCAGCAAATCCACATGCATTCTTGAATTTACCAGTTCCTCCTGTAACTGAAAGCCTTGACATTGTACTTCCAATTCTAAAAACTCCAAAAAAGTTAAGACTATCACCATATTCTCCTCCTTCAAACATAGCTGTAAATGCCATCATTTGAGTACTTCCATCTGCTGAACTTGCAACATATACTCCTTGTGCTTTTCCAAGATTTTGGGTACCTGTAAAAAATTAAAACTCACTCAGTATTTATCTTCTAAAGCCTAAAGGAGCATTTAGAAGGGGACTCTTGGAGCAACGGGTAAAGTTGTCTCCGTGTCACCTATAATTACGGGTTTGAACTGTGAAATCAGCCGTTGATACTTGCATCAGGTAGGCTGCCTACATCACATTTCTTGGGATGCGGCCCCTCCCCGGACCGCGTAAACGCGGGATGCACCGGGCTGTCATGCCCTAAAGGAGCATTTGCACAAATGACCTTTCTTGACGCCACTATTTTAGTTGTGCTCGGTTAGCTCAGTGGGCTAAATTTGTCTACAAGAACGAAAAATTCATCCAACTACTTTTAAAGGCGAAAGTTAGGCCACTAGGCTAACGAGGACAAAATTTAAAGAGTGCCCTCAAACAAGGTCATGCAATGCAAATAATCCCAGCCTTACAGTCCTAAATTTGTACTAAAATCAGAAAAAAACATATGTTCTTAACATTTCAATCTCCTTTGAAAAAAATGACGTCAAAAGCTAATAAAATAAGAACTTAAGATCCTAATGTCATGAAAACATCCTAATTAAAGAATATGTAACTGTTAGTGCACTTTTCAATTTCTTCAAAATGAAATCAGTTTAGAAAAGAAAGGGAGGGTAAAATATTACGTGTCAACGGTACCTAAATCAGGGGATGAAGTCAAGAAGTCATCGATAACAGTGATCGTTCCGAAGCCAAGTCCTAAGCCATCAGGGCCTAATTGAGTATTCACAGCTTGTGCATTGTTGTTATTTCCACCAGCAAATAGTGTACCTGCTAATCCTGTCCCTAATGGAACACCATTGATATTGAATGTTGGCATAGCACCATTAGCATTTGGAATTGCTACACCATCTTTTGGTGGTTGAAAACCAAGTGGTGTAGCAAATGGAACTTGTCCACTATAAATATTGCCTAATAAACCAGTTATTGGCCTAGCTGTTGGATTATTTCCTCCCAGAATATCATGCATGTACAATTCCAAGATTGGTTCTTGTGGTGTTACAGTATCAATTGCAGCTACAAATGCTGCAAATTTGATGGCTAAAAATAGAATTGTGAGAAAAAGGGAGGATGGTGATTGCTTGAACATTTTGAGAATTTGTTTTTTTTTTTTTTGTATTCTTGTTGGTTTTGGATTGAGATGTTTTATTTGGTTGAATATGGAAATGAACATAAGGTTGGTTCTTTATATAGAGATGTGATTGTATGGAAATAGGTGGATTTGTTGTGAGACTCAAGAATGGTGTTGTTGGAGTTTACTTAGTGTGGCAAGTACAACAGAACCTTACAAAATTTTCATAATACTTTATGTACTAACAGGAAGGTCAAGCCAATAATAACATTATCTGGACAGTGTTTGCAATAATAAAAATATTTTACAAGGGGTCACATCTCTTCTTTTGAAAAAAAAAACAACCTTATTTTTTTCTATTATATTAGAGATTAAGTAAGGAGGAGGAAAAGGGAGATCAAGAATTAAACATACATCTATTGTGTGAGAGACTTCCACTGATACCACTAGACTGTAAGTTTTGGTGGTCGTATCTCTCTTTATCCTGAAATTCGTTAATTTTTCATTATGTAATACATGTTAATTAGTCCTTATAGTTTTTAATTTGATTTATGTACATATCTCAATGGAAAGGTGAAATTAATCCAACACAATGATATATAGTAGCCAACTTGTAAACCTACTCCATCTTAGTTGTCACTTTGGTACTTCTTAATTTTTATTTCTTCTTTCTGTTTCCCAAATTATCATCAGTTAATTGGATGCTATTATTACTCCCTTCTAAGAACGTCACTATATAATATATATATATATATATATATATATATATATATATATATATATATATATACAAACTTTTTTTTCTTTAACTACGGATTTCTTAAAATAATTTTTGATTTAATCAGTCATAACTCATGAGTATATATATAATAAACATCAATTGACTCCACCAACTATCATTGCACTTAAGTTGATCCAACTTAAATCATGTTTGATTGTCAGTGAACTGAATAAAATTCTATAAGCGGTATAGTTAAAATGAGTATAATTTCTCAATTAAGGTCATGAACTTTCCATGTTCTTGTCTTCTGTCCATCTCTAACAAAATTTGACCATTGTCCTACCAACAATAACTATATGGTGATCTAACTTTGAAATGGCATGCAATGCGAATTAGTCGAGATTAAGTTTTAGTCATGCTAGCAGTGGCGAAGCCAGAAATTTCACTAAGGGTGTTCAAGATTTAATATATGTATATAAAAAGTAAACTTTGATTTACATATGCAGTATAATTTTTTGATGAAAGGTGTTCAATTGACTACCCTTCACTGTATGTGATTACGCCACTGCATGCTAGTACGTGTATTTTAAGAATCTTGAACTCTTATTAAAATTTTATATGCTAATAGAGAATGTAGAGACCTCCTAGCTAGTTTTAGTGAAACTAATTTTTTATTTATTTATTTTATTGGATTTAAGACATTTTTAAACGAAACGACATGAATATTGAGAATTTATATAACCGACCGGCCCGACCCCCAACTTCTCGTTATTGTTCTAAAAAGCCACAGCTAGCTTAAATTTTAGACATGAGCACCTTAGAACAATGAAGAAAAGAATAGAGAGATAAAAATACATTTAAAAGAAGAGAGACACATGATACATAATAAGTGGTAAAATGGGTAAATGAAGGGTGATAATTGGCTCTGTAAATTTATTTGTAACACGAAATAACCATTTATTACCCACTTATCAACCATTGAATTCATGTGAATTTTGTCATCCATTGGTTGCTCATTTTACCCATTTTACCACCTTTTGGCTACAACAGACTTATCCAGCAGTAAAAATCACACTGAAGTTGAGTTGTCCATTTCCTGTTTTGGCTCTTCATGATCCATCACTTTGGTCTGTCTTACTGCTGGCAATATCAATTTCCACACTACATTCAAGAGAGTTGAAAAATGTTAGAGATGCATGAATTGCACATACTATTTTCGGGTTAATTTCACGTATGGTAATCCAACTTTCATTTTTGCACCAAAGTTATTAAACTAATCTTGTAACGAAAAATAACTCAACCATGCATACATATCACATAAAAAGAAATGCAAGAATATGCTAAATTCTGTCCTGAAAACACTAGTATGCTACCACTTCAACAACTCACCTTATAATATCGACGTGGTGCCACGTAGATATTATGTAGAGTGAGTTGCTGATGTGGCTATCTTATACATGTGACAGCATACTTGCGTTTTTGGGACCGGACTTAGCATTAGGCATTTTTTAATTTCTGCAATATATAGCTCTTTGAATTTGGTGCAATAAACCGAAAATTAGATGTCCATCCTTGAAATTACCCCTAGTTTTCTCCACAGGGCACATTTGTAACAGACTTCCAAAACTTGAAAGCATAGCAAGTTTGTCATTCTTTTTTCTTTTCAAATGGATAGGAAAATATATGGTTTCTCAGAATCTTATGGAAACATCATTTTAGGGGAGCCTTGGCGTAACTGGTAAGTTGCTGCCACGTGACCAGGAGGTCACGGGTTCGAGCCGTAGAAACAGCCTCTTGCAGAAATACAGGGTGTGTGATCCCGCCCTTCCCTGGACCCCGTGCATATTGGGAGCTTAGTGCACCGGACCCTTCAAAAATGAGAAGAGGATACATAAACTTACAATAGATTGTAGCAGCAAACCACTCATTGACTATCTTAACCCAAGTACTAGCCCAGCCAACATCAATACTCCATCTGTTAAAACAAGAAAATGAATCAAAGTAATGTTGCTAGCACAAGTTCAATAATATGTATTGGTGGGAGAATATTAATATACTTACTTTCTAGGCAAGCCATCTAGATTCCAACTGATGAATAGCATAGCAAAATACATTGCTCCTAAGGAGAACACTAGATGAAAGAATCCATATTTATAGGGAATGTCATCTTCCGATTGAACTTTATCCTTGCGAAACTATAACACAAGCAAAAGCATGTAGTCATGTCTCAGCAAAAAAGAAGAAAACACACTATCAGATAATTTGGGATTTTGCGCATTCTCTTCAACTGTTAGGGGCTAATGATTCTATTTTCAATTTTTGAAGTTGCTTCAGTTTTTTATCTATCTGAGTCAATCAAATTACATTGGCTTTTGCAGCCTAGTCTTGAGTTATATAGAGTTCCACATTGGGTATAAAAGGATATCTAAAGGGGTATAAGCTACCTGAAATGTTTGTGAATCAATGCCAGTTGAGAATGTTGCCATGACGATGGCGCATATACCAATCAAGAAACCCTATAATTAACAAGGAAAAGAATAATAATGAACTAGTCAAACATGTGTTATAAGAGATATAGAGCTGATTCAACACCTTATTTCTGTTCTCAATGAGAAATGCGAATATGATGTATGTTTGTGCAAGCATTAATAGCCTCAAATACATGACTTAATCTTGAATAGGAGGTCTACCAATTATGTAGTGTAGTGGATTCTTCTTTGCCAACAGGTACTGATTCGTTGAGTAGATTATGTCGTCATGAAGCTAAAATATATGATTATGAATGTCTGCAATTGTTACAATATGTTCTCTTGGTTTTCAAAGGTTTATATATAGTGTTTCATGGCAATCAAACATTTATAGTGTCACATATACTTACTACAACGGATAAGGCTCATTCCTTCCTACATTCCAGTGGATATTCTAATCGGCAACTATATATATCTAGCTTCAGTTCTCATTCAGAAATTTCAGCATTCATGCTAGCCTTTTTCTATCTATTGACTGTTGGCGGTGATAGCATTCTGCAGAAATATCGAAGGTCTGTGGACGAGATTTAAAGATCCATTTCATGAACAAAGCTATAGCAGACTTAAGGAACAAAAAGTATGCCTGCATTTGATATCCTCTTAAAATTGCTTGGTCACTGCTAAGTATTACTAGCAAGCTACTGAAGTTGATGATATTAACTTGCATAAAGTTAGATCAAGAAGTTTGATAAGCATGACTAGAAGTAAGCAAAAGAAGAAAAGACGCTTACAATTACAGTAGTCCAACCACCATTCCCACTGTTTTGCTGCTGAGGGCTGCATTTTAGGGTGGCAGGCTCGCTGAAAACAAAGTGTAATCAAAATAGGCTTCATCGCATAAGTGACAACCAAAAAGCTACCCTATTAAGGGGCACGAATTGTAAGTTATCGTTTTAATCATGCACTCGCTCGTATTATCAAATATGCTTTAGTTATAGATGATCAATCATCAAACACTTGAGCATATCTCAAAATTATTCGAACGAATAAGGAAGTTAGGAACTCAAATGCCCCTGGCAAAAGTATTATATTTTGTTCATTGATTTAACAGTAAGAGGTGGACATGTCTAAAATTTACATTCTAAGCACAGCATTTCTGACCTTCGAATAGCACTCCAACAGAGAAAGACAACATAAGAAGCCATAATCCCTGAAGATAAGAGTCCCCTATTAACCTGTGAAAAAGAAAAACAAGTATTAGTAACACATGAAGTCATTTTCAATGCAAACTAATTTGTTACTATAAAAGCATACCTTAGAGTGTAAGGATACAGCCATCATTACTACCAGCAAAATTGCAGTCCAGGAGATGAAGAATATGTTCAAACTGCATGATGTTTTGGAGGCATAAAGCACATACATCACCAAAATTCCACAAATGGACGCGATGTAACATATTGTCGACATGAATAAACCAAGAGAGCAGCTGCTATCACAAAAAATGATGTAATGTAAGTACACCATATTAAAGAGTAAGGCCTCGAGATGATTAGACATACTTTTTATACTATTTAATAGTTCCACTCGCAAAAATTGATAGAAACGACCATAGATGAGTTAAATGGTCTTAGAAACCAGAATCTCAGAAACACACTGTAGCAACTAGCAAGGGTATACATCATCAAGAGTTCCAAATGATCCTTTTTTTAATGTTTTTCATATTAAAGCATAACAGGTGCACTTGCTCTAGAGAAATAAATAAGGCTGAAAATGATAACCACACCTTTGTTTCTTTCTTTCATCAGGCATCCAGTAGTTATTCCACCATGTAATGAACTCGATCACGCTTATCAGCTGGAGGACGAGAAAAACCCTGCAAGTACATAACAAAAACCAGTATTGAACTTTAAATTATTATGGTCACTGCAGCTCCAAACCGAATATAAGAATATTATCAGTGTTATTTACATATAAGGAAGTTTGAAAACTTTGTGCCACTATTTTTTACCCTTGTAGTAGTTGTCACATTCAACTATCTAGTTCAAGCTCTGATAGGAAGGAAATTTTTTGTTGCTCTTTTATTGATAAACCAATTAACCAAACGCCTCGACTTAGGAAAATTTCAGTCGTACACTTGCTTCATGGACTGCAACTAGCTATGTGTAATGTTTTGATATTTAAAAGCTGGATATAAGGTGGCAATAATCTAGTTATTGACTATCTATGTTAGAAGAGAAATAAAAACGATGGACGTGAATATTACCCTGCACCAACTCGAGCGAATTCACCTGCAAGAAAAAGAGCAATTTCCGTTTACATTTGGTATATAATGAGTGGATAAATATAAACGGACATTCTATAGAGAAAAATTAATAATATGAAAGTTGAACTTATAATGGAAAATTTTGCATGAAGCTAAAATGAAATGCTGTGATCAGAAAACGTAAGCATTCACTTTGGGATTTTCTTATTGCATTTATCCTCAAGAGACTTACCATATAACTGGATGTAATCCGAGGGGATAAAAAATGGAATCACCATAAAAATTATCAGCATAACAAACTTCAAAATCCACCATCCAGAGTGCCATGCGTTGCGAACTTCACACAATTTGCTTGTGAAACATGTTGTAAGAAACATTACTAAAAAGAAAATCTAACAATGTATGTCAAGGATGCAAGAACAAAAGAACTCTGTCAAACTAAAAAGTACCATTAAAGAACAGAAGGAAATGTTTCAAATTTTCACATATTTATACAGAAACACATTCTCCATTCTGGAACTTCTTTACTATTAAATCATATATAAGTATTAAAAGACTTTCTGAAAAATGTTTTAAATCAAATTGAAGATATACCAATCCGAGCAATCAGCAGAGGCATATTATTATGAGTTTAAGCAAAGGAGAGAAGTCATTGTCACTTTTAAACGAAAGGATACAAAGCAACCTAAACTCACACGAAGAACCCCCATTGTATGAGAACATTCACTTCCACCAATTCCACATGCTTTTGAATCTGCATAAAAAGGAGGAAACAGGAATCAGAGTCCATGTTAGAGTTACTAGAAGAAGTTAAATGGTAATTTAGCTAACAAGATGAGTATGGGAAATATATCATATAGTTTCGAGTGGCATATTTTGTGAAAGCATTGAAAAACAGTTGTAGAGAAAGCAAAATTTTAAGCCATATGCAAGAAGGAAATGTTGCCGCTAGAAAATCCACAACGGATCCTGTCCTTCAAATCGCACGGATTTGGTATAATATCGATGATCTCGATGAGATTGATATTCCAATCTTTCTTCTTAGAACGTATTGATTTGACCCCATAGGCGGGACACCAGAATCCCGTATTTCTTCTAGAGAATCTCCTAATTGTAGTTAACAAAAAAGAATTTTGACTTACAATGAAGCAGAGGAAGAGCCCTTTCTCCATAATCACGTACGAACCAAGCTATAAGATTTGTTATCAAGAATATAATGCCATAGGAATAACGAGCTCGCAATGTACTCTTGCTTTTAATTGAATATTCCATACTCTTCTGTTGTAATACCATAGGGATTTCTCCCCATTGATCTACCTCATTGTTATCTATTTTGTCCTCTACCATCTTGCCTCAACCTTTAAATCAGTGGCACCCTTCCTGCTGTAAGAGGTAAAGCCAAAATCTTTGAGTATGCATTTCTTTTACTACACAAAAGTATCACATTATAGTTTGTAAAAATTGTATAGCTTGCACAGCATGGAACAACATCATAGTCAAACACTCACAAATTGCTTACATTGCCAGTCTCAAGCCCGGATAAAGGAGGGCGGAGGGTTGTGGCAGGCTGACAGTCAGCGTAAAACTAGCCAATTTATGATGGATGTTCACAAAAAAAAAAAAAAAATACAATGAAGAGTTCTAGGTAAAACTATTAAGTTTTCTCTATCTGATTACCAACTATTAACTACCAAAGAAAATTAGCTTTTTGGATTTCACACCAAAGACAGAGGATAAAGCATGTATATAACTATTTCTGCTTTGGGGTAAGCATTAAGCAAGACAATAATAGAATTGCTTAAAATTCCAGTATAGCCAAAATGCACCTTCATTTCTTCCAATAGAATTGGAGTTTGAAGCAAGTAATGGTTAAACTATTGTAAGCTTGTTTAAACCACAAGTAAGCCTATATATTAACCAAAATAGGGACAATCTCAGTGTATATGGAATGAAAAAAGCAACTTAAGAACTAGTAAAAAGAGAATTCTTAGATTATACGAAACATTTACTTCAGACAATAGCAGCATTTCAAGAATGTTAGTGAATAAAGTGTCAAAGCAGAAGGTAAATACTAACCTTTTCTTTTCTTGAAGCTGGAGCGGGAGGGGTGAGTTGAGACTTAGAGTGATAGTAAACAATACACTCTAAATCGTGTGAGAGAGGATGAGGCTTTTATAATTTTATATTAAAAATTGCTACGAGAATGATTGGTTTTAATTTATAAAGAAAAGCTTGTATTAAATAATTCAAGCATGAATAACAACTACCAACTTTTCACATGCAGAGTACCCTGACGAGAACTATAGGAGCGAATACGTGTTCGAATTATTCCTTTAATATTAATGTGTGTGTATATATATATATATATATATATATATATATATATATAACAATGTTGCAGTGTTAAAAAATTCATTCATTTTTACATACCGTTACTATATATCTCCTTTATCGTTAATGTTCTTTCTATGGGGAACCACTTCTAACCATCTGCCTAGTCTTCTCTTCTCTTCTATATATATATAATTTTTTTTCGTTAAAAAGATATATAACATAATTTTTGTGTGACTATAAAAACTTAATGAGAAGTTTAATTTAAATTGTTTCTAAATTTTAAACATAGTCATTCTTTTTTAAATAAATTAAAAAAAAAATACTGTCACATCAACTAGAATGGAAAGAGTACATTAGTAGTGCATATATATAAGTTTATAGACTGAACAAACTTGCGACACCCGCAAGAGTAACGCCTCATAATTCTCGCACATATATAATAGTCAAAGTCATGGTTTCACGCCTTCACGAATCACGAACATTCTTTAGTAAAGGATGCCATTTCACACGCCTTAGCAAAAATAATTTTATGCTAGTAAATAATGAAGTACTATTCTTTTATTTATATAATTCTAACAATAGCGTCACGAGACTCCTATATAGTCTTATTGTCCTTTATATTGTACCTTCTCACACCCTTGTTATGTGGAAAAAAAAACATACCCATGCATATATTTTTTAAGAATGATTGGTTTCAGAAACAGCTGCAAGGTTCTAGCAAGGTTGATATATAAAACAGTAAAAAGATTTTATTATTGCACTAATGATATATATGATTACGTTAATTTTCAGTATTCAAGTATTGAATACTCAACACCAAACCAAGAACAGTGAAAATGTTTCCCCACGTCAGTGTGGAGGAGGTCATATATTTGCTTTTTTTTTTTAACTTTTTGAATACAGCGGTAGAGCCGGAGCCAATTTATTTTAGTAAGGGATGTCAAAATATAAAAAAAATTAATCGCACGAAGAAGCTTATATATATTTTATCCTAATTATACAGTATAATTTTGTGACACCGCTTGCTTAAAAGTAGCTCCGCCATTATTTACATACAACTTAAATGCATTGAGTTAGGCCCGAGTTCTTTTTGCGGATTTTTTTTTTTTGAACTTGTTAGTCCAAAGCATTAAAACTGAAGCAATTTTCAAAAAAGAAAAAACCAAAAGACAAAAGTAAAAGAGTGAATAGGAAGAAAGAGGCGATATGGGGTTGTAAATGCAAACACTTTGATTGTTGTTGAAGACTTAGCGCCATGCAAAGCCGAACAGAAGATGACAAGCTTAGGTTATTTATTTAGCTTTGACAGCCATGCATTTTTTGTCCCTTTTTTTTTCTATAAATAATGGGGTCCATATAATTTACGCGTTTGAGGGGAATTATATTACCGTTGGACAGAGGGAACGGTGCTCGAGGCTACAATTTCATATTCCTATTAATTAGACACTAAACGAATCAAAATAGTTTTTTTGAAGTGAAGTTGTGTTTGAACATACATTTTATTTAAAAAAAATTAAAGTTTTATGAGTGAAAGAAAAAATTTCATCCAAAAAATACTCTAAACCAGTTTTTAAAAACTTAAAAATTTATTTCAATTTTTTAAAAAAATGATCAAATTCTATAAACAAATATTGTTTTAATTTATTTTTCTTTTGAAAAAAAAGTAACAAAAATCTATGTCCAAACGGATCCTTATAACAATTGACCACGTATTTTGTATTTACTACATACCTAATTTGTAAAAGTGGGTTTAAGACCCTTCAAAATTTCAACAAAAAAAAATAGATTGCCTACACTTGCACTGGAATAAGAACTATGCTGCAGAGTTATAGGTTTTAATTTGCTGATTATTTGGCTAATTAAGCCATGGTTTTGTATTTATTCACTGGCGATTAATGGAAAAGTTAGTTACCAAAAAAATGTTATCAATTTTCTCTTTATATCCTATACATTTGGGATTAAAAGTTAATATTAGCTAGTAAGTGGCACCATATTCAAATCCATGTTCCTGTTTTTGTTTGATACTGCTTTTACAACAATGCCGACAATTATAATTATAAAGATGATATGAACTACTTTCTTTGTTCTTTTAGTACATTGATAAGATCTTAGTAATGATAAGTTGTTTGGTACGATATAATTGGTTTTAGTTGTGTCTTTTAGAGTGAGTCAGTGAGATAATTTTGGGAGGAAGTGAAATACTAGTGGAAATGGATTTGTTGAAGTTTAGCTGGAAGATAGGCATTAGCCAAGTCTTATGTGAAAGGGGACCTCCCTTAGCTCCTTCCACAAAATTTTGGAAAAATTGGAGCCGAGTCAAACACTACAAGAAAGAGCTCATTTTGTGGGGGGTTAATTTAAAGATTTGTGGCAGTTTTTGACCTCCACAAAATATATTGTGACGGATTTAAAAAATATCACAGTTACCTTCGCCACAAGCATTTCTGTGGGAGTTTTTAAGAACCTCCACGACAACCGTCACAAAATCAATTTATAATTTGTGGGGGGTTTTAGAGGCAATCAGTGACGGTTTATAACCTTCCAAATATGATCTCAATGTTTTAAAAAAATATTATGTGAGAGTTATAAACCCCCACAATTTCTATCTCAATCTTTAAAAAAAATTAAATACTGACAGCTTATAACTGCCAGAATATTTTTTTTCTATTCAAAATTTTAATTCTAGGATTCAATAAATACACCGTAAATTTAATTCCATTAAAAGTATCTAAACAAACCAACATCACAAATTCAAGTTCATATCAAACTAAGGTTATACAACACATACGGTATATGATAGCTTGAACATTTTACAATCTAGAGTAGGTCAACAATAAATAAATATATAAAAGTGACATGTATTTGCTTGGTGATCTATATTGTTGTCACCTCGTGATACTCTTCCGCCCATGAGTGAAGCAGACTCACTCTGCATATCACTATGCTGGAACTATGAAATAAACCAATAATTAATTTATTAAACTAAACCAAACCACACCAAAATTAAAATCTTTTGGAGCTAACTTCAAACAAAAGTAACAAAAAGTGCAAAAAAAATTCTGGAATAAATTAAAAATATATACTACTAGCTTACCTCAATATCTCATTTCTAGAGGAACTAACAACTACAAATATGAAACAAATTTGGTTACTTGATATAATCTAGGAAAAGAAGTAAAAGAATTGAAAATTTAGGAGATGAGCTAAGAAACATAACTTACCCCCAGTGTCATCATGCAAGCACATCAATCCTTTAAACCAAATCTGCATAAATTTAACATCCAATCAAGTTAGCTTCAACAAAGCTTTTTGTCTCTTGAACTACTTCATAGTAAGAGATCCTCTTAAAGGAAACACATGAGCACCATAAATTTAAAAAGAGGTGAATCAAATAAAAAGGGGTGAATCATATATGAACATCATTTCTAAACATACTTTTAAATCAAATATGAATACCATTCTAAGCATACCTATAAACCAAAAAAAAAAAAAAAGAACTACTTAATTATTGTTACCTTCAGATAAGGCACATATTTAATAAAGTCAGAAACAACATTTCTCTTTACTACATCATCAATTAGATGGTATGTAACTAGTTGTACATACTCGTCACATGGCCAAAAAGTGTTCAAGTTCTTGCTTTTGATATGTCTCATTCTAGTATATTTCTTCTTCCATCTCTTCTCACATATCATACAAATTAAATCTTTTGGCTATGGATGCACAACACATCATCTACATAATACACCTTTTGTGCTTGAGATGCTTCAATGTAAGGCTCAGGTTCTTCGCTCTCTATCTCTAGTAACCAAATAAAAAATTATAGTTCACTGTTTTTTTTCAAAATAAATTAAGCATCAGTGGTATACTAATAATTAACCTACCCAAAAATCCCCAAGATTAAAATTCACTGTAAGACCTTAGCAAGTAAAAGAGATACTAAAGACCATATAGTTTCTTGAGATTTTCCAATGTAGATGTTAGAGATAACATTAGCAAATACCCTGTCTGAAGAATCCCGATGTGCTCTCGCACAATTATTAATATATGGGTCTCTTCAAGCAATTTTAACATCATACAACATAATTAAATTATGGTTGGAATTTGAAAAAGCTTTACGTTAAGTGAAAAGCTCTTTACAGAAACACTGGGTAATCTTTAATCAAAAGTAAAAGATCTAATAGCGGAGGTACCGTTTGTTTAAAGTATTCATATATTTTGAAGCATATATATTTAACAAGATTTACTCAATCATATTCTTCAAGAAGGACTATTCCAAGACAGATTGTCCATAAAGGTTTTATTACTGGTTCAAGCAATAACTAAACTACAACTGAAAATCACAAATTCCATGGCTACTGAGATAAAGAAAACAAATTGAGTTAAGAGAAAAGGAAAAAATTACCTTAATACGAGTAGCGGCATTCTAAAGTTAATTTGCCCAAAAGGATACTTCCCTTCAGAAAAACCCATGTCATCTTCAAGCCTGAAAATAATTGAATAAAAAACCATTAAACTGAAAAATGGCTCCTTGGTGGGAATGAAAAGGCGGTACCCCTTTGGGGCAACGAAAAATACGTAATCCCTTATCTTAAAAGTCAATGTAGGAGCCATAAATTGAGAAGAAGAAGAATACCTAAACGTAATTAAACTAGATCAAAATTAAAGCAGATGAAGAAAGAACGTACCTGAAGCAATTGAAGCGAAAGGAAGTCACAGGGAAGAAGGCAGTTCAGCCGAATTGTTGAAAAGAGAAAACCTTGAGGCATAGTGTAATTAAAAGAGGGAAAGATTTGGGAAATCTTTTGAAATGGGAGGGAGAAATTACCGCGTCTGTTTTTGGAGCAAACAAGAATGAAAATTTTAAGCAACAAAACCAAACTAGTTGAGAAAATTAAATTTTGTTTTTAATAACAAAAATATTTTTGGCATCAATAAAATTGCTAAAATCTCTATATTAGATAAATGCAATAATATTTTAATTGGTATGATGAAAATAACGAAAATCCAAGTGCTTAGTTTTGTTAGTATTATTTATATCCTTTCAAAATTTAAATTATCTCAAATAAAATGATAAAACAAAAATTATGTGTATATAATTATAAAGCTTAAATATCTTTCAGGTAAATATTGCGCGCGCCTGACGTATGGTCGTTAAGGTGTTGTTTACGGTCAATCTAAAGCGTACTATATCACAACAATGATTTATACTTGCCTTCGAGCCTATATTTTTTACATAGCCTTAAGGTAAGTTATTTCTTACTATTCGCCAGGCATTAAAAATATATAAACATTCATCAATAAGATCTTTATTACTTATATTTATATATTTTTTTGTCTCATTCTACTATTTAGCTACTACTGCCTTATTCTTTCTAATTGTAAAATTTTATCACGATCTCAATTTCCTCCGTAGGATGTCGTGATGCACCTAGTCTCAAAAACTTTTACAAAAGAAACCTCACAATAAGAATAATTTTGTGAAGGTTAGAACAAAAACGCCACAAATAAAATATATATTGGGGTCTTCTACAACCCTCACAAATAAGCTGCCATAAAAAGAATTATTTTGTGGGGATTGACACAAACGCTACAAAATAAATGTATAGTGGAGGTTTTGTATAAACTCTATAAATAAACCGCCGCAATTTAACAGATATTTTGTAGTAAAATGGGATCCTTCTATTCTTAATTAGAGGTTTTAGATTCGAGTCACGAGAGTAAAAAAAAATATTGGTCGAGACCGTTTTCTCATTTAATAGGCCTTATTAGGCACGGATCCAAATTAGTTGGGACTCCAATATAAATATCGTACACCAAATTGAAAACAAAAAAAATGAACTACTACAAAAGGTAAGTTCCAATATAAATAAATAATAAATATTTAAAGGGTCAAGAGAAGTTTCGTCCAAGTAGTAATGGCTATTTTTACTCTTATCATCTCACTAGAGCAAAATATGTTATAAGGAAATACTAAAGTTTTGCTCCTTTTTTTTTTTTTTTTTTTTTCATTTAGTACATTTCTTGATCTGCTATAGCTATTATTGTATTCGGAGGAGAATACAAATGAAGAGAACAGAATTGATGCAGCTGATTGGAATTGTTGTTCAAGAACACAATGAGAAACACGAAATTTCAAAGATCAATTCTTTAATTTTTTGTTCCTCAAGTTATATATAATCTAGTACATATAAAGAAAAAACTTTTGGGAATCGAAGATTATTATTATCAAAACCTATGCTTATTTTTTTTTTTTAAGAAACACCATGATAATATCGGATTTAAACTTTTATAAGATCAAGAATCTTACCATGTCAAATTCGAAATGATATGCATGCAAATAGATTTTACTAGTAGAACAATTATACATTATATTAAACTTTATAAGATTGATTTTTACTTGCTCAATTCAAGAAAGCGTAACAAATAAATCATACTTAAGTTTTAATCCTGACCATAATTAGGCAGAGTTGGATGAAGGGAACTTTTAATTTTATTGGATATCTTTTTTATTTTTGTAAATGTGAACAATATAAAAAGAAAAATCTTATAAGGATTGGAACATCCTTGGCGGGCTGCCCAGACTTCCACCTACGAGCTGGAGGTTCGATTCTTCATTTACGAATTCCTTCTCGAAAATAAAAATAATATTGTATAACCGCTTTCAAAATAATAGTCGAAAATCATATATATATATATTATATATAAAAAATATATAAATTTTATATACTCTTACGACTACATGGTATAATGAGTTTTGACTGCAGGCTAAAATTGATTTTTGTCCAATTCCCACCCCTTCCCCCTTCCTTCCATACTAGTAAATCCTTTCTTTAATTCACCGGAGGGTTAAATTCCGATTGTTGTCTCGTTCTATAACTCAGCAGTGATTACAAGCTGTCCAAATACTTTCTTAGCTTAGTTTGACTGTTCTTATTTAACCATGACTAACTTCTTTTGTATTTGTGCTTGTTATTTTGAGTTTTTAGATGGTGCATTGTTGGTTAGACCGACTGAATAGGCAGATAACTTTAGTTTATTTAGAGATATTCGTTGTGTAAATGTTAGCTATTTTATAATGTTCAATTATGCACTTCCTTTGTGTCAATTGAAAAATTATGAAATGCTTTAGTTTCATGTCAAAAGCTAACCTAAAATTTTAATGTCAAGTGACATATCAATTTCATTCCATATCATGCCAGATTATTTATTATAGATGTGTTGTAAAAACATTAAGAGGAGAAAATTAGGAGAGCTGCAACATGCTTATTAGAAGCTACTTGCTCAATTTTAGTATACTGCTTATTTGTGACATGCCACCTGGCATAATGACTTTATTTCATTCAATGAGTTTTTTTTTATCTTCCGTGTTACTTTTTAGGAGAGAATTATACAAAGATAACCCCTTTTATCTTGATTGAAACGTTTTTCATTTTTGATTTTTAAAAATACATATTAATTTACATTTTCTTACCTAAGTTCCTAACCAGATATGACTATGAAAACTACTGTAAAATGAGAAAATATGTGCATTTCTCCTAACGGGTTGCTTCTTTTGACATTTTAGCTCTCATGTTTTAAATATTCTCTTTTATTATAATTTTATGTAACACATATGGTATACATAAATTAAATTCAATTATGTTGTCATACCAACTTTGCATCGCTAGTTAAAATACGGAAAAGTCAAAAACCTCCATAAAACGTTTTCTGTACAGTTTGATTATAGCAATATAGTGTATTATTTAAAAGGCTCAACAAATCAAAAAGTTAATTTTTTTTCAATAGGCCATTAACAGAAATTGAAAAACTCTTAACCTTTGAAGTTCAACCTTCATTTTTAGAATTAAATTCTGATGAATTAAATCAATAGGCAAAAAGAAAAAGTAAATGCAAACTTGTGAGTGAACTCCATCATTCTTGTGGGCCCAATATAACTTGGCAGCTGATGTCACGTGTAGGACTCTAGCTAAAATAGCATGTCAAAAGATGGGCAAAATGGTCAACACAATGAATTATTTTTGTTGGAGCTACGGTCAGTAATCAATTCTTTCAGCCAATAGTATTGCACTATTTCAATAAAATATATAAATACCCTTATGACCCGTATTGAAACCGGATGCAGCTCAGTTGCTTACCGGAGGCAACTCAAACTCCCTCTTATTAATAGTAGGAAAATAATAAAAAGAAAAAAAAAACTTAAGAAATTAAGTGAACAAAAATGCAAAATTTTACAAGTATAGGGCATTTCTCCTAAATGCCAAATATACTAGAGATTCATTAATCATTACAAACAAAACCCCCAATTTTAGCAAAAACACAATTTCTCTTGAAAATAAAAATCGCATAGGGGGCAGATTTACAAATTCCAGAAATCTCAGGAGGACTAAAGTGAAACTATCCCAAAGTAAAAATATAGAAACTTTAGGGGCATAAATGTCCTAGTATTAATCGGAATCGGATCCTATATTAGGGCTTGAAACTCAAAACGAACAAATCGTCGCTGGCGGGAAGATTCTCATGCAATTAACCGAATCTTCAAATGTTCCTCTAAAATATAAAGTTTCTCCGGAAAATGTCATTCATCGATGAATTTCAAGCCAGTAAGTCTGAATTTTAGTTCTTAAAGTTTCATTTACCATACCTTTTTTTTGAATATTTGTTATCTGTTCCTATTTCTGTTTTATAGATTAATCGAATATAGCGTTTTCTGTTTTCCTTAATGTAGTGGTAAAGGGTTGCCAATATTTTCAGATTTAACAATTTTTTATTTAATGTTAGTACACATTTCCAATGTGTAAATACGGACAATAATTTCGATTGATAAATTTAGTGTTCCAAATAACTTTAGCATATATGCTGCAAATGTCTGTTGGGGCTTTATGTGCAAGGCACAAATATAGCGGGGAGAAGAAAATTATAAAAAACTAAAAAGTTATTTTAGAATAATAACTTTAAATGCAATTTGTGTTGGTGGAAGGTAGCAGGTACCCGATAGAATAGTCGAGGTGTGCACAAGTTGGGGCGGACACCACCGTCATTAAAAAACTATATAACACAATAAAATAATTATATTTAAAAAGGAAATGGAAAAAAAATTATAACTTAGTGAAGTAGTTATTATTTAGTATTGCCCACTTCATGACAGAATCCATTAGTGATATGATGCATGCCTTACTTTCCTGGTGGCCTGAATTGAAATGCTGCCTAAGCGAGGCGAAACGCTGAACCTATTCTAGTTTCGAGCATGATATTCAGTATTGTCTATGCAAGTGTGATGCATTACTAATTATGGATGAATTAATTCCTCTGTGTGATTCTGCATTGATTTCTAACAAGTTGCTATATTGATTACATTGTCTCAGATATAGAAGCTCTTCCGAACCATTTACGGAGGAAATATGCCTTATTGCGTGATTTAGATAAAAGTCTGCAAGGTATTACTTATAGTGCAAAGCTTTATATATTATTGGACTGTTATGCAAGTTAGTTGCTTTCCAACTTTCCATTGTATTGTGCTTAATTAAGTACACTTGTACAGTATTGAGTCGATTGATAATCCACTAGCATTCTGAATCTGGAAAGTTTATGTATTTTAAGTGGAATAAGGAGCCATCTTTGGCACAATGCGACAGGCAGCTTATTGTAGTGTATAGTCCTTCATGTAGTCCCTTTGCACTATATCTGATGGAACGTCTACTACTGCCATTACCTAGTTTAGTAGAAGCTTCAGTGGTATATCATTGTTAAATTGCAGAACAAAAGAGTAATTGTTTGGTATTCTGATTGCCAGTGTTCAACTGGTTCAGCAATTAGCCATATCGCCCCTTCGTTCTGTTTTACAATGCAAAGATGATCATAAGTATACTCCTGATTGGAGAAGGGAATATAGGGTGATTTTGTAAGATTCTCAGTAGTATTTAGCATTGCTGTGTTAGTAGCCCGACACGAGCACAGTAGGTTAGTGGTGTATGTTGTTTCTTCGTTGCCTAGTGTATGGCATTCTTACTAAGAAAGTGCTTTTCTTTTCCCCTGAACAGGAGTCCAGAGGCAAAATGAACAACGTTGTGAGAAAGAAATAGAGGATATGATACAGCGTATTAAAGCTGGTAACGTGACACCAGACTCTTCACTAATCAAATTCTCTGATGATGCATTGGATGAGCAAAAGCATGCAATCAGGATTGCTGATGAGAAAGTTGCATTAGCTTCTCAGGCATATGATCTGGTAGGGATGTTGGGAACAACATCCTTTTTCTACATCAAACAAACTGTCATTAATTAAGCTCCTTATGGCAATTAGTGAGAAAATTCTTGCAACAGGTAGATGCTCACATTCAGCAGCTCGATCAGTACTTGAAAAAATTTGATGAAGAGCTCCGGAGAGGTATGTTTGTATCAGCTTACTCATCTCCTCACCAAGAACAGTGTCCAAACTTACTCGTTTCTCTGACTGTTGAACAACTTTCTCTTTATGGATTCTCTTTTATGCAGAAAGAGATGTTGCTGGTGTTACTGGAACTCCTGCTACCACTGTTGCAAATAATGGCAAATCTGGAAGGTCTGGTGAGGGTAAGGGAGGGCGTAAGAAGTGAGTGATATATCTCTATCATATTTCACCATTCCTAATGCTAATTGCACATTGCGGATGCTTATTCTTTATTTATTTAATTAGTATCATTTCCTATTTGAAATGGAAATCTAATAAGAAGCCTCAATCATCTTAAAGAATAAATTGATTATGTGTTGAAAGTCAAGAGATCAATGTTACTAAAAGTTAGAATATATATTGGTTAATAGTATGGTTTATTCTATTTGGTCGCCTCATAATTTGGAATTTAGAATGTGATTGGTATGAAGGAAAATGTCTCCATGGAAAATGTTTTCATGGAAAATGAGTGGTTTTATCACTTATTTTCCCTTGTTTGGTTGGTGAGTGAAAAGCTTTTTCCGGAAAATATTTTCTAGTATTTGGTCAGAGAGTAGAAAATATTTTTTATGCTACTTTTCTCACCCCTTTCCCCCAAGTCCTCATGTTTTATGTGCTCCCTCCTCCAAATACATCATGAAAAGAAAATACTTAATTTTTTGAAATGAAAGAAAATACTTTTTACTACATCATTTGTTGAAATGAAAGAAAATACTTTTTCTACATCATGAAAAAGCACTTTTTTTGTTAAAATGAAAAAAATACTTTTTTTGTATCATGAAAAGAAAATACTCATTTGTTGAAATGAAAAAAAAATACCCTATTTATAATATGAAAAGAAAGTACTATTAATAATCTGGAAAAGGGCTAAAAATTCCCCTAACGTATTGGAAATAGTTTTAAATTACCCTCCTTCCACCTATTAGACCATAATTGCCCTTAATGTTACTTTTAAGTCTGAAATTGACCCTCCTAATAAAAGCTGATTTGGAATATGTAAGCCTTTTAATCAAACTAGTCTTAGGACACGCGTGTACCCAATCTTGATGAGTATTGTTTTTAAACCTCTAAGGATAGAACTTCTAGATTACCTAATCCAAATACTTTTACGATTGTGCTATGATCTATTTATCTGTTATTCTTGTTCACTGTAAAATGAAATTCAATTAAAATTGAAGGTTGTTATAGTTAATTGTTTATTTGGTCATAGCATCTAGTTTGGGTTATAAAGGATTTATAGAGGAAGTGGCATATCTGAAGCTTCTGGAGAGCGTGGACGAGGAGGCGAAGAGGACGAATAAGGAGCGGTATAGGATGGCTTTAAGTGAAGTTAGCAGTTACTGCGGCCAAGACCGCTGCATTTGAACGCTTGTATGAAGAACTCGGAGGCAGAGGAGGGGATAAGAAGTTGTACAGGTTAGCCAAGGTGCGAGAAAGGAATGCCCGTGACCTGGACCAAGTGAAGTGCATCAAGGACGAGGATGGCAGAGTTTTGTTGGATGAGACACTGATTCGCCATAGATGGCAGGCTTACTTCCATAAACTCTTGAACTAAGAGGGGGGATAGGAACATTGAGCTAGGCAACTTAGAACACTCTGAGTGTCGTCGGGACTTTGGGTATTGTAGGAGTATAAGCGCTGAGGAGGTTGAGAGGGCTATGTGTAAGATGAGCAGGGGGAGAGCGACGGCCCTGACGAGATCCCGTGGAATTTTGGAAGAGCGTGGGTAGGGCGGGTTTGGAGTGGCTCACTGGGTTATTTAATGTCATTTTTAGGACAACAAAGATGCCCGAAAAAAGGGGCAACATCCTATTCTTCAACAAGATCTCCAAACTCTTGAAGTGTCATCATGTTCGAGTTATTATATTGGTGGTCATCTTCTTCTTCATCGGAGGCTTCATCAATTAGGGTTCTACTTGAACTTGTAGAAACTCTTTCTTTGCTCCTTAAAGTACTTCCCCTAAAACCATAAACATTCTCCTCAACTCCACTTGCCATAGCAACATGACCAAAAGTAAGGCCTTCTCCTTCATATACTTCTTCATCTTCATGATTTTGGGGGGGCTCCGGTTAACCATTCATTTGCTTCATCAATGTTATCCAATAAAATTGGATCAATGATATTGCGAGCTTTGTAACGACAAGCCAATGTTCTATTATATTTAACGAACACGAGATCATTGAGTTTCTTTAGCTCAAGCCTATTCCTCTTCTTAGTATGAATCTGCATATAGGTTGTAGAAAGTAATTAAGAGGAGTACTTAGGACAATTGAGATATACTTTGATTTAGTAATAATGTAATATAGCTTCTCACATGTTCATAAACACTCCAATTTCTCTCGCATCCGGATGAGCTACAAGTTAAGCTTTGAACTCTAATAGCAAATTGTTGCAAGTTTGGAACTTCATAACCAAATTGCATCCACCATTCAACTGTAAATATATTATTTTAGAAGTTAATAACTTAAAAGTTAAAGCTCTAAAGAGTAAAAACAATTGAAACAACTTGCTCACCTGGTGCCAATTTGGTTCTGGCTCTAATGGCCGAAGCTAATCCAAGTATTCCATCGGCTTGCATATACACACCCAAGTTCTTCCCCTATTTTGTCTTGCATCGCTTCATCTGGCACCAACCTCGCAACACATGCATGATGCCCCTTCCACACTGCTTTATCTAAAGTCTTGTTCTCGTTATTTGTATAAAAGAATCCGGGGTTCAAAATATGCCCCGCTGCATGTAAAGGTTGATGAAGCTGAACCGTCCACCTTTCATCAATGATTTCAAAAACTTTCCCATATTTCCTCTTATCATGAACAAATGCCTTCTCAATAACTTCTTTAGCCATATCCATGGCTTCATAAATGTATCCCATTGGTGGTTTTCTCTCCCCATCCACCAAACGAAGTACAATAACCAAAGGATTACCAACTTTAAGTGCTTGAACAGTGTCATTCCAAAAATATGGACCAACAATATGTCTCGCAACTTCTTTCCCAAGAGTTTCCTTTGCATAGATACCCTCACTCCATTCAATTGACATGAACAAGGTTCGCAAATTTTTCTTTTGCAAGTAAAAACTATGCAAAGTCATGATAGCTGTTGCGAATCTTGTCTTAGCCGATTTTACCAAATTTCTTTGGTTTGTGTATCTCCTCATCATGTTCAACAACAACGGCCTCTGACTAATGTAAGAATGTATCTTGACCGCCTTAGCAAAAACTGTAGGAAATCAAATTTCATAGTGAATAAGTATAAACAATTAACATGAAGGTTAAAATAGAAAATTAGAACCACTTGTTCACCTGTAGAATATGGGGCTAACTTGAAAATGTCGCCAAACATCAATTTGATACAATGTGCAGCACAAGGAGTCCAAAAAATATTCGGGAAAACTCCTTTCAACATGTCACCCGCTTTTTTATTCTCACTTGCGTTATCGGTAACAACTTGAACAACATTTTCCTTTCCAACTTTCAATATTGTCTTCTCAAACAAGTTGTACATTTTATTGGAATCGGTTGAAGAGTCACTAGCATCATAAGATTCAAGAAACAATCTACCTCTCGGAGAAATCACCAAAACATTAATGAACATTTTTCCATTTTTTGTTGTCCATTTATCCATCATAATGGAACAACCATAAGTTTTTCATTGCACCTTATGCTCCTCGACAATCTTGTTTGTCTTCTCCACCTCCTTTTTTAGACAAGGAACTCTTACTTCGTGATAGGTAGGGGCTTCATTCCTGGGCCATATTGGCCTACAACCTTAATGAATTCACCAAACTATCGGTGTAATTTACACAATTAAAAGGGAGCCCCGCATCATACATCCACCTAGCAAAAGTATCTACAGCGCGCTCCCTTAAACTCTTCCAACAAGAATTTAAGTCAACATCTTCACCTTTTCTCTTTTCATTTGGTTTTTGCGAGAAATAAAGATTAAGAGGACCTTTCACATTGCTACCGGTGGATGATCCACTTCCACTTGTTGAATTCTTTCTTTGAGATTTTGAGGGAGGTGGCCTCATTGATATATCATTGACTTCAAGGTCATCCTCATCCATTTGACTATCTTCGTCAAAAAGATTAATCATAGATGCTCCATGGCTCATTGGATTTTTTATCTCATTTTTTTCGCAACATACTCTCTAATTTCATCCTTAACAGAATCCGGAACCTGTGAACATTCTTTGACATCTCTAAAACCACCAATTAGATGTCTCTTGTGACGATGTATTCCACCGTTATATATATTTTGACAAAAGATACATTGCACTTTTATGCTACTGCCAATTGCAACTCCATACGCCTAAGCTGGATCTTTTTTTTGGCTTGATGCCATTGAATAATAAGATTGAATTTACTACAATCAACAAAAAAAAATGCAGAACTGTTAAAAAATGGCATAACAGTGAACAGAGAAAACAGAGCACATAGTGAACAGCAGAAAATGGAAAAATAGGAGAGGAGAAAACACAAAACAGGGCAGAACAAGAACAAAGAAATAAGAACTGAAAAAGAAGAGAAAATCAGAAGAGCACATGTTTGAGAACAACCAAAAAAAAATGCAGAACAGTGAACAGAGCACATACGAACAACAGAAAATGGAAAAAAGGAGAAGAGAAAACAGGGCAGAACAAGAACAGAGAAATAAGAACTGAAAAAATAGAAAAGAAGAAGAAAAAGAGAAGAAGAGAAAATCAGAAGAGCAGAAGTAGAAGGCAGTCGTCGCAGAAGAAAAGAAGAGAAGAGAAGAGAAGAGAAGAAAGAACTGATGGAGAAGAAGAGAACTAGAGAAGAAGAGAAACTTACCTGAAGAGCAGAAGTCGAAGGCAGTCGTCGCTTGCAGTAGAGAAGCAGATGTTTGGAAGAAGTGTGCGTAACAACTGATGTTTGGAAGAAGCAATTTTTAAAAAAAAAACCCTAGTCAGCCGATGGAATCGCTTAAGCGTGCTTTTGTCGCTTGTTTTCATCGCCTCGCTTTTCACTTTTTAAGGTGAAGCGTGCACTTATTTAACTGCGTCGCGCTTTAGGGCAGAAAAGCATAGCCCCCTCGCCTCGCTTCTGCGCTTTAAGCGAGAAGCGTGCGCTTTTAATAACACTGGGGCGGTGGAGCTGAGGTTGGGGAGGATTGTGGATATCTCTGAGAACCAATTTGGATTTATGCCAAGTCGTTCGACTACAGAAGCTATTTATCTTGCTAGGAGGTTGATGGAACAATATAGGGAGAGGAAGAGGGATTTACATGTTCATCGACTTAAAGAAGACTTACGATAAAGCAGTGTTTTGGATAGCGTGCAGCGACAAATAGCGACGAGGGCCCGCTTCACTGAGGCGAGAGGCGCGCAGCGAAGCGCTCGCCTTTTTGATGTGAAGCGACAATTTATACAAAAACATAAAATATTATATACATATAACTAAAAACTCAATAACAATAATATATTAATAAATATATCATTCAAAAATTAAAGACTCAATAGATAGTCATAGACTCATAGTAGATTCATAAACTAAAGTCTAATAGTCTAAAACAAGCAACGTCTATTCTTCTTCAAGATTTTCAAATTCTACAACTTCATGAATGTTAGCATTATATTGGCTATCATCTTCTTCATCCTCGGAGTTTTCATCAATTAGGGACCGGCTTGAACTTGCTACTCCCTTTCCCTTGTAACTTGAAGAACTCCCTCTAAGACCATAGATATTCTCCTCAACTCCAACCGCCATAGAAACAGTACCCCAATCAAGATCATCTCCTTCATACACTTGTTCATCTTCATGATTTTGGGGGGCTCCAGTTAACCATTCATTTGCCTCGTCAATGTTGTCCAACAAAATTGGATCAATGGTATCGCGAGCTTCATAACGTCGCCTCAATGTTCTATTGTGTTTAATATACACTAGATCATTGAGACGCGATAGCTCAAGCCTATTCCTTTTCTTGGAGTGAATCTGCGCATAAGTTGTTTAGATTAATTAATCGATACTAATAATAATACAATATAAAATATATTAATATAATAAATCTACTTCTTACATGCTCAAATACGCTCCAATTTCTCTCGCATCCAGATGCACTACAAGTTAGGCTTAGTACTTTGATGGCAAACTTTTGCAAGTTTGGAGTTTGATGTCCAAATTGCTTCCACCATTCAACTATAGAAAAATATTTTATAAGTTAATAAGTATAAATCAAATAAATTAATTTAAAGTTATAAGGATATCTATATTAAAGTTAGTTACCTGGCGACCTTATGTCTCTGGCTCTAATGGCCGCTTGTAAACCAAATAGGCCCTCTGCTTGTGAGTACCTACCAAACTCCTCCCCTATTTGATCTATCGTCGCTGAATTAGGGACCAGCTTCTCAAGACATGCATGGTATCCAATCCACACCTCTGAAGCCAAAGTTTCATCTCTAGTGTTCTTGTAAAATAATCCCGGGTTCAGAAGATGGCCTGCTGCATGCAAAGGTCGATGGAGTTGATTCTCCCACCTGATATCAATTATCTCAAAAACTTTCTCATATTTTCTAACATCTCCCTCAAATGACGCTGCAATAGTCTCTTTGGCTCTATCCATAGCCTCATAAAGATAGCCCATTGGTGGTTTTCTCTCCCCATCCACCATACGAAGTACCTTAATCAAAGGACCACCAACTTTAAGAGCCCGAACGACGTCATTCCAGAATGATGGAGAAATAAGAACTTTGGCAGTTTCTTTTCCCGCAACTTCCTTTGCATATCTATTATCTTTCCATTCATTTGAAAGAACTAGATTTCTCAATTTTTTTCTTTTGCAAGTAAAAACTATGCAAAGTTAAGAAAGCCGTTGCAAATCTAGTCTTGGCCGGTCTCACCAAATTTCTTTCATTTGTGAATTTCCTCATCAAATTCAACAACAACGGCCTCTGACTGATGTAAGAATATACCCTGACGGCCTTAGTGAAAACTGTAAAAGTAACAATAACAATTTTATAGTTAATACTTAATAGGATAGGACATAAGTATAAATAACTATATTAAAGTTACCTGAAGCATATGGGTTTTCCTTGAATATGTCACCAAACATCAAGTTGATACAATGGGCAGCACATGGAGTCCAATAAATGTGTGGATACATAGCTTCCATCATCCTACCCGCACTAACATTCTCACTAGCATTATCTGTAACAATTTGTACAACATTTTCCTTTCCAATTTTATCAATAGTCTTTCTAAACAAGCTGTACATTTTGCTTCCATCCGTAGAAGAGTTGCTAGCATCGTGAGATTCAAGAAAAACACTCCCTCTTGGAGAGTTCACCAACACATTTATGATCATTTTTCCATTCCGTGCTGTCCATTTATCCATCATAATGGAACATCCAAACTTGTTCCATTCCACTTTATGCTCCTCAATAATTTGGTCTATCTTCTTCACCTCTTTTTTAAGATGAGTTACTCTAACTTCATGATAGCTAGGAGGCTTCATTCCTGGGCCATATTGTCCTACAGCTTCAATGAATTTATCAAAAGTTTTGTAGTTAACACAGTTGAAAGGAAGCCCTGCATCATACATCCATGCTGCAAAGGCACTTACGGCGCGGTCTCTCAAAATCTTCTTGGCTTCTAAACCTAGACCTTCTTCACCTTTTCCCTTTTCTTGTTGTTTTGCCGAGAAATAAAGATTGAGAGGACCTTTTGTCACTGTACGTGCCGTCGTGGATGACCCACTAGAACTATTTGAAGATATCTTATGAGTTTTTGGGGGGGAGGTCTCATTTCACCATCTTCATCCATTTCATCATCTTCATCAATTAGATTCACCGATGCTTCAAAATTCATTTGAGTTCTTGTCACATTTTTCTTATCAACAAACGCTTTTACTTCCTCCCTAACCTCGGGCGGACAAAGGGGACATTGTACTACATTTTTAAATCCACCTATCAAATGTTGCTTGTGACGAGTTATCCCACCATTATATGTTTTTTCACAAAATACACATTTAATTGCGGATCTTGATGAGCCTTGTATAACATAATTCCAAGCTATATCATTTCGTTTATTACTATCGGATGACATTTCAACGCTGTTTTATTGAAAAAAAATTATCAAGTCAATATGCAATTAATTCTACTCTATAAGAGACTATAAGTCAATAATTGAAAAAAAAAAAAAAGGGCCTGAAAGAAACAGAAAGTTTGTTAAGAGAAGAAGCAACCTCTGTTATTTTGCAAAAACAGGGCTTCGAAACAACCTCTGTAATTTTGCAAAAACAGAGCTTCAAAACCTCTGTTATTTTGCCAAAACAGAACCAAAAAAAATAGAGCACAAAAACAGACCTCTCTTTCTGTTAAGAGAAGAAGAAACCTCTGTATTTTGCTCGAAAAATAGAGCAGAAAACAGAACTTTGTTTCTGTTCTTTTCGACAAAAAAACAGAGGAAAAAAAATAGAAAGAAGAAGAAGAAGAAGAAGGAGAAAGGAGAAAGAAGAAAGAAGAAAGAAAAAAGAAGAAAGAAGAAAGGAGAAGAAGAAACCTCTGTATTTTGCTCGAAAAATAGAGCAGAAAACAGACCTCTGTTTCTGTTCTTTTCTACAAAAAACAGAGGAAAAAAAATAGAAAGAAGAAGAAGAAGAAGAAAGAAGAAAGAAAAAAGAAGAAAGAAGAAAGGAGAAGAAGCATACCTGGACTTTCAATGGCTGGAACCTCAAGCTTCTGAAAGAAGAAGACGATGGCTCGCGAGTTCAGAACGTCAAAGTCTCAAAGAAGCTCTGTTGTTTTGTTCAAGTTGAAGAAGATATGTTGTCAAGCCCTAATCACGACCCTTTTTGTTGAGTCTTTGCTTTTTTTCTTTTTCTTTTTTTAAAAAAAACAAAAGGCGACGCTATGGTCGCTTCTCGCGACACTGTCGCCTCTCGCCACGCAGGCAAAGGCGAGCGCTATTTCGAAACGCAACGCAACAGAGGCTCTGTGGCGACACTGTCTCGCCTCGCCTCGCCTCACGCTATTAGCGCTGAGGCGAGCGCTATTTATAACAATCGGATAAAGTGCCAAGGGAGGTTCTGTGGAGATGTTTGGAGGCTAGAGGTGTTCCTGTTGCTTACATTAGGGTTATTAAGGACATGTATGGTGGAGCTAAGACTCGAGTGAGGACCGTAGGAGGGGACTCGGAACACTTCCCAGTTATGATGGGGTTGCATCAGGGGTCAGTCCTCAGCCCATTTCTATTTGTCTTGGCGATCGACGCGCTGACGCGCCATATTCAGGGAGGTGTCGTGGTGCATATTATTTGCAGATGACATTGTTCTGATTGACGAGACCCGAGGTGGTGTTAATGGGTGGTTAGAGATCTGGAGGCAGACCCTGAAGTCTAAAGGTTTCAAGTTGAGCAGGACCAAGACATAGTACTTGGAGTGCAAGTTCAGTGGGACGACTCAGGGTGTTGACGGAGAAGTAAGGCTTGACTCTCAAGTTATCCCTAGGAGAAAGAGTTTTAAATATCTTGGGCCAGTTATACAAGGGAATTGAGTGATCGACGAGGATGTTACTTATCATATTGGGGCGAGATGGATGAAATGGAGGCTCGCTTCAGGTGTTTTGTGTGATAAGAATGTGCCACCTAAACTTAAAGGTAAGTTTTATAAAGCGGTGGTCAGACCGACTATGTTATATGGGGCTGAGTGTTGGTCAGTCAAGAATTCCCATGTCCAAAAGATGAAGGTGACTGAAATGAGGATGTTGAGATGAATGTGCGGGCATACCAGGCTGGATAGAATTAGAAATGAAGTTATTCGGGATAAGATGGGCATGGCCTCTGTGGAGGATAAGATGCGGGAGGCGAGACTTAGATGGTTCGGACATGTGAATAGGAGAGACGCAGATGCATCTGTGAGGAGGTGTGAGAGGTTGGTCCTGGAGGGCCTAAGGAGAGGTAGAGGTAGGCCGACGAGTATTGAGAAGAGGTGATTAGGCAAGATATGACGTTGCTCCAGCTCACTGAGGACATGACCGGGGATAGGAAGGTGTGGAGGTTGAGAATAAAGGTAACGGGTTAGAATATGTCGCATAGCGTTGTCCTTGTCTATAACAGTAGCTTTAGTACATGAGTTAGCGTTAGTTATATATTTTCGTATTTCTTGATTTATGTGATTACTTGTCGTTGCTTTCGTTTCGGCCTTATGATTACAATACTTAGTTTTAGTTTTGTATCTTTGTATTTTTTTCTTGTTTTAGAATTGGTGTGATTGCTGCTGCCCTTCCTTTTATCTTTCCTAAGTTGAGGGTCTTTCAGAAACAACCTCTCTGCCTTTTTGAAGGTAGGGGTAAGGTCTGCGTACATACTACCCTCTCCATACCCCACTTGTGGAATTACACTGGGTTGTTGTAAACAAAAAAAAAAAGCTATATTAAAAAAAAGATATTTTTTGTAATATATAGGCTAGTGAATTGATCTTACAATATGTCAAGAACAGAAAACAAATAATTAGTAAAAAAATACAACAACAACAACCTAGTATTATCCCATTAGTGGGGTCTGGGCAGGGTGTGTGTACGCAAACCTTACCTGTCACGACCCGAAATTCCCACCTTCGGGACCGTGATGGCGCCTAACATTTCACTTGCTAGGCAAGCCAACGTTAGAATATAATTAGCCATTTTAACAAAATTTTAAATTAATTAATAACAAGGAAACAAATGCGGAAGTAAGGTCTGAAATAAAGTGAATAATCCATAATAATCGCGATATCTCAATATCATCCCAGAACTGGAGTCACAAGTGCACGATCTTCTAGAATAATACAGATAAAGGTCTAAATAAAATTCAAGCTGTTTGAAATATAATACACCACAGAGATAATATAGAATGGGACTTTAGAACTGCGAACGCTGTGCAGTTATACCTCAAGTCTCCACTGGTAGCTGTATCCGAGCAAATCTGCAGTACGCCGCTGGGACCAACTCCGAAATCTGCACAAGAAGTGCAGAGTGTAGTATCAATATAACCGACCCCATGTACTGGTAAGTGCCGAGCCTAACCTCGACGAAGTAGTGACTAGGCTAAGGCAGGTCACATACAATAACCTGTACGCAATAATAATAATAACAACAATAATAGAAATGAAACAAGTGTCTCTTTTCAACAGTTGAAGCCAACTCGACAGTCATAACCAATTATTATTTCAATCAGTTTCCGTTGCGGCGTGCAACCCGATCCCACAATATATTCATTTCAATCAATTATGTTGCGGCGTGCAACCCGATCCTCCATATAAACTCTAAATAAATCTGTTGCGGCGTGCAACCCGATCCCCCATATAAACTCTAAATAAATCTGTTGCGGCGTGCAACCCGATCCCCCATATAAACTTTAACAACTCTTAAATGTATTAGAAATACTCCAGTAAATACCACGTTCAATAAGAAACTATTAAGCATCAAGACATACAATAATTATAATTTAGTTATGAGACAAACAATGTCAAGTAGCAATTAATTGAGGAAATCAGGGATAAAATAGGCAGTTTAATATTTATTATGCAAAACGTCAAATAGCAATTAAGACACATAAATCAATTAAGCATGTAACAATTATTGCAGGAATTCAAGAATTAATATTTGACAAGGAATATAAGTGAAACAATTATTTTAACGATTAATTCGTGTCTTAAAATAATTTAAGATGTTTAAATAATTAAGCAAACAATTAATTTGACAAAGTATAGGCACCCGTCACCTTGCCTATACCTCGTTACACATGAAATTCACATAGCAAATAATTCAAGGGTTCTATTCCCTCAAGTCAAGGTTAACCACGACACTTACCTCGCTTTGCAACCAAATTCAAGAATCCAATAAACCTTTGCCTCACGAATTTGTGTCCGAAATCCTCAAATCTAGTCATAAGCAATTCAATATACTCAATATAAATCGTAGGAATTAATTCCATATGAATTTACTAATTTTCCGGATTAAAAATTCGAAATTCATCTAAAAAATCATCAGTGGGACCCACCTCTCGAATTCCGGAAAAACTCACGAAATTCGAACACCCGTTCCAATACGAGTTCAACCATACAAAAATTATCGAATTCCGACACCTGATTGACCTTCAAATCTTAATTTTACATTTTTTGAAAGATTTTATAAAAAAATAATTTTTCTTCCATAAATTCACGGATTCATGATGTAAATGAGTATGGAATCATAAAATATAATCAATATAGGATAAGGAACACTTGCCGCAATGTTTTCCCGTAAAAATCGCCCAAACATCGCCTCTCCCCAAGCTCCAATTTGTCAAAAATGGAAAATGGGACGAAGTCCCCTGCTTTATAACTTACAGTTATGTCCAGGCTGCCCTCGGCCCTCGATCCTCCGCCCTCGGCCCTCGATCCTGGGCCTCGATCCTGGACTTTCGATCCTCGGCCTTCTATCCCGGGCCTTGATCTTCGGCCTTCGATCCTAGGCCTCGGTCTTCGGCCTTCGACCCTCGGCCTCGATCCTTGGCCTCGGTCTTCGGCCTTCGATTTCTGCCCCCAAATTTCCAGCAGAAAATATTGCAGCAGCTGTTTAAGTCCAACTTTTGATCAGTTAACCATCCAAAACTCACTTGAGGCCCTCGGGACCTCAACCAAATACACCAACAAGTTCTACAACATCAAACGAACTTATTTGAAACTTCAAATCACATCAAACGACGCTAAAATCACAAATCACACCCCAATTCAAGGCTGATGAAACTTAAGAATTTTCAACTTCTACATTCGATGTCGAAACCTATCAATCAAGTCCGATTGACCTCAAATTTTGCACAAAAGTCATAAATGACATATCGGAGCTATGAAAATTTTCAGAACTGGATTATGACCCCGATATCAATAAAAGTCAATTTGTGGTCAAACTTTGAAATCTTTAAGCCTTTAGGCTTCTAGTTTTCGCCAACTGGCGATAATTCAAGCTAGAGACCTCCAAATTAAATTTCGGGCATACGCCCAAGTCCCAAATCACGATACGGACCTACTGGAACTGTCAAAACACTGATCCGAGTCCGTTTTCTCAAAATGTTGACCAAAGTCAACTCAGTTGAGTTTTAAGGTTCTATTTCACATTTTAATCAATTTTTCATATGAAAACTTTTCGGAAAATTATACGGACTGCGCACGCAAGTCGATGAATGATAAATAGTGCTTTTCAAGATCTTAGAACACATAATTAATTATTAAATTTAAAGATGACCTTTTGGGTCATTATATTACCCCTACCCTGGGGTAGAGAGGCTGTTTTCGATAGACCCTTGGCTCCCTCCCTCCAAGAACTCCCCACCTTGCTCTTGGGGTGGCTCGAACTCACAACCTCTTGGTTGGAAGTGGAGGGTGCTCACCACTAGAGCAACCCACTCATGTCTAATTAGTAAAAAGATAACTAAAGATAATTTAGTATTCAAATTTTCAGGAAGAAAATTCAAATTGTTGCAGGTAATCTACAACCTACATATCAACATTGTTTTGAAATAATATATATCTTGTGATTACGTAGTCAAATTTCTTTTTTTTGATGAAGTAAGGAGAATTCATTAAAAGCATCCGACGGATGCAGGTAAAAGATTGCAGTTTAGAGAGATGGTGTCTACTCATATACACTAAAAAACTATTCTATCACTAGGGAGCAGACACAATCAAAAAATTGAATAGAACTAGTTACAGGTGCGTGATTTAGCCAACTAGTGATAGAATAGTTTTTTGATTGTGTAACTATTCTATCACTAGTTATTACAATATAGTGATAGGAGTAATAACGAAAAAAATCCTTCAACTATATAATCAAGAGAAAGAAAGGAGACATTCAAACAGATTTTACGTTGTCAAAATTGAACTAAACACGAAAAGAGAATTTAAAAGCTCACATATTTCATATCAGATTTTATCAAATTAGGGGCAACTTCAGACCTAAAAATTAGCATTAAGGGCAATTATGGTCCAATAGGTGGAAGGAGGAGCAATTTTAGACTTAAAACTAACAACAAGGGCAATTATGGCCCAATAGGGAGAAAGAGGACAATTTTAAATCATTTACAATACGTTAGGGGCATTTTTGGCCCTTTTCCGTTAACAATATTTCAATTTAAGAGGGGTTGGGGGTTTGAGGCGAGGGTAGGGGCAGGGTGGGGTGGGGGGTTAGGCGGGGCATGTTGGGGTGTGGTGTGGGGTGGGTTGGTGGGGGTTGGTAGGGATGAGGAATATGGTGAGAAATCTTGAAAAGGAGTTTTGGAAAATGTTTTCCCTTTTCATGATAGGGAAAACATTTCCTCCAATTGGAGGAAAATGAGTTCACGAGGAAAATATTTTCCAAAACATTTAAGCCAACCAAACATGGGAAAATTAGAAAACATTTTGTTTTCCTTCATACCAAACACACCCTTAGTATTCAGGAAATTTTCTTAGCCTAAACTTTCTTTACTTAGGAAACTTACTGTAGCCTGAACTTTCTTTATTTCTTCAGCTTAAATTTTCCTATTTCATGTAACCTAAATTACTTATTAGGAGCTTTCATTTATGTTATTCACCATCCAATTCTAGACAAGTTTCTTTTCTATTTTCATATGGTGTTAGAGCCTCTACGACTTTGTGTAAAGACCAATGTAACGTCGACCTACTGGCTGCTGGCGTATGATGCCTACTTTGCCAATGTACTTTACTTGCAAGATATTTCAACCAGGTCTTGCAATCCAACCTAAGTTACTCGGACTCGGGTACGGGTATCCGACACGTGTACGGATCCAAATGTCGGATTCTTCATGATCTAAATTTTAGGATTCGAGGATACGGATCTAGGTACGGGTACGAGTGCGGGGATTCGGCAAAAAATAAATTAAAAATCTAAAAATATAGCTATAAATTGGATGAAGAAAAAAATTTGAATTTTTTTGGTTTTGGTCACAGAAAGTCGAGATGAGCAGAGAGAGAGAATGACTTCTTTGTCCATTTTCTTGGTCTTTTGGAGGGAAAGTAGGTAGAGAAAAGATAGGAAGGATGTATTTTGCTGTCAAGAAAATTCACTCTGTACCCCACCCCACTTTTTAGACAAGAAAGTTCACTACCCCACTTTTTTGACAAGAAAGTTTACTCTGTACCCCACTTTTTTGATAAGAAAGTTCAGTACACCACTTTTCATGAGATAGTACAATAAAAAATATAAAGAGATTTGTACCACTTGCCTTTACTTAGGGAAATCAATTCTCAAAATTTTCCCTAAAATTTTGGTCAACACACCGGATCTTGTCTACCGGATCCGACACAGATCCCATACCCTTACCCATGTTAGTGTCGTGTCGACACAGGTACGGTGCCCAAATTGCCGAGTCCGAGTAACTTAGAATCCAACTACTTCTTAGTCCTGAAGGTTCTTCCTAACCCTTACGTCTCAATGAACTTCTCCCTTTCGTACCCTTCGAATCTTCTCTCGTCATCTCCTTCTGCTTGAGATACTGTACATGTTCGGCGATGTCTAAAAGTCACTTCCTACACCACTTGCAGGGGCGGCGACCCTATAGAATATGTGGCCTAAAGCCAAAATTGAAAAAGGCCTTAATTTTGTTCAATAGATTTTTTGTATATTTTATTTGGAGTTTATCCTTATGACTTCTTAAAATGTAAAGTAATGAATTTCCTTTTTTTAATAATCAATTTCTTTTTTGATTGACTATATCCAAATCCTGTAATCTTTCTTGAGATAGTGTTGATCTTAACCAAGATCTTATTGATTTTAGTGTTTTAAATTTTCTTTCAACTGAGGTAATGATTACAGAAACTGTTTAAATTATTCTTTAAACAATAAAATATTTATGAAAAGAAGAACAAAGACTTGACCTGATTGAGTATGTCAATTATTATATTATCTTCTACTTGTAAAATTTCTCTTAGCACTTTAAATTCCAAAATATAAGTTGAATCCATGAATGTCATAGTGACTATTATGCTTTAAGAAACATTCTGCTTTTTTCAAATCTGAACATTTGATAGTCTAATTAGCTTGCCCTTGAATATTTGCAATGCCACTCAAAGAATTGAAGGAAAATAGTACAAAGTCAAAGTCGCAAACAAGATTGATTCAAGTTTAAGTGAATTAGACAAAAGAAGTAGGATTTAACTGCAATGTTTATTGGCTACAACTTTCAACTGTAATTACTTTGATCATATTTTAAATAGTAGCATAAACTTTGGAAATTTGTGCTTAATGGATTGTGAAAGTTTGACAACAAATAATTAAAAAGACTCATTTTTACTACTAATAATAAGTGCATAATTTTATACTTACATATAATTTGAGCAATTTTGAAACCTAAACTGTTTTGGGGCCTAAAGCCCTTTAGGGTTAAGTCGGCCCTGGCCACTTGTAACTTCAAAGTTGATCTGCTTTCATCCCCTACCCTGAAGGTTATGTTGCTGATGAAATCTCCGCTTCCTTTCATAATATTCCTCCAAAGTCCACATTCAAAAGGAATTATGATATTTTCAGTCCTCCATCCCCTTTGAACATTCCATCCTTTTCTTCCTCCATAGGCGTGCTCCTCGATCCATCCCCCCCCTCCATTTTGTTGGGGACGTAACGTCCTCCCAGTGACTAAGTGCAAAATATGCTATTCACAGAGAATTAAGATAAGTTCTCTTTTCTATTTATTTTCTCTGTTTTCACAATTAGCAATATATTGACGTAAATAATGAGGTATACCAAGTTATCTTGCCTTGTACTCTTGAGTCGTCGACTCTTCTAAAAGTTCAGGCTGACAATAATATAGGCTGTTAGGTAGAGTCGGAAATTATTTGGGTGCTTAGGTCCTTCCCCATATAGGATTTTATGGTCTTCTGTTAGGATGTAAAAGAAGTTCGTTCATGAGGATGGGGAATAGGTGTCTTAAGTGTTGATATAAGGAACTGTAATTCAGACTGGTCCGGGGTCGCTAGATACTCATTATTGCAAATAAGTGGCTTAAGAAACCTATTTTTGGTGCTTCTCAAGAGATGGGGCTCAGAATACTTAAAAACTGACTTTTTAGCTTATTCAACATTTTTCCAAAAATTCACCTGCCGTTCCAACTCAAGTTATATCACCTGTGGTTGCGTAGCTTGTACTCGGCTTTGCTAGTTTCTCGAGGAAGTGGTTAAGGGTATTGTTCTGTTCATCCTCTAATTGTATATGATAATCATTGAATCTGATTACATTTCTTTGAGGCCTTTCTTGATTTAAGTGAGGGGTTTCCTAAGTTGACAGAGGAACAACTGTGTTTAACCTCTTTGGGATTACAATGTAGAGAAATCCACTATTTTAGTTTCAAAACATAGTGGGCAATGGACCTGACCCTTTATCCTTCTCCACTTAAATATTAAAGTTATTTCAACAACTAGGTTTCAAGCTCGTGACATTCAAGCTTGCTCTTAAAACCAGCCAATCGCGTTCCTCTGTTAGAAAGTTCTTCCTTACCACACATCCATGCTGTACTGCCTTTACAGTTAAACCAGAGCCCTGGGTGCAACTCTTGGGATTATAATTCCTACCTTTATATGATGGAATGAGTGCAAATTAATACAGAAAGTCATGTCCGGTGTTTTGCTGCAGAAACTAGAAAGGGAAGCATTCTAAAAGATGCAGATTTATTAAGTGTAAGCGGAACAAATTGTTTGATGCATTAGTTTGGACAAAATGGCTTCCCTTTGGTACTGAACCAGCTTAATTCACTATTGGTGTTAGTTTTGCAAGTTTCCACATTTTTCTCCATTAAGGTTCAGTTTCTGGTTGCCTGAATGATAAAATGTCGTGTGACTGTATATCTATGTCCCTGTGTAGTACAGACTAAACTTGTGTTAAAGGGAATAATTTCTTCCGCAGAACACGTCTTGCAACAGCAGCGGCAGCTACAGCCACAGCAGCAGCAGCGGCAACACCAAGTGGAATGGATTTGGATCTACCTGTTGATCCAAATGAACCAACATATTGTTTCTGCAATCAAGTTAGCTATGGTGAAATGGTTGCTTGCGACAATCCTAATGTATGTACTAAACCAAGTTTTATCAATTATCTTTTAAAACTTGATTAGATTGAACTTTTGCTAAAAATTTGATTACTCCTTCAACAGTGCAAAATAGAGTGGTTCCACTACGGCTGTGTTGGCCTCAAAGAACAGCCAAAGGGAAAATGGTTTTGCGCGGATTGTGCAGGAACACAAAAGAAGCGGAAAGGCAGATGATAGAAAGTAGAAGAAAATAACTCAGTATACTGATTTTAGACGTTTTATCACTGGAAGAATTTATGTAGATACTGTACTTCTGTAATTTTGTTGTGTAGCCATTATTAACAAGTCACACTTGCAGCATTCTAATTGTATGAACTATAACGAACAAATAAACTATTGTCTTTTACCAATCAACATATTTGTAACCTACACCTTGACCATCAGTCAAATAAATACCATCTTCCTTGACAGTCCATTGACAAACAGTTGCACGGGCAGGACTAAGTGCATCCTTAACACACGTATCTTTTTCATTGAATACCTCAAAAGCTTTTTTCCTTAGAATTCCACCAAAACTGGCCAAAAAAACATAGTTTTAGACCAATTGACATGAAATGACCAATTGATATTGGTTGAAGGGGAGCCTTAGAGCAACAGTCAAATTGTCTCTGTGTGACTTATAGGTTATGGGTTCGAGCTGTGGTATCAACCATTACTGCTTGCATCAGGGTAGACTGCCTACATCACACCCCCTTGGGGTGCAGCTCTTCCCCGAGACCCTATGTAAACGCGGAATTATTTGTGCACCGAGTTACCCTTTTTTTGATATTGGTTGTTGGAGCAATATTATGGTACCCTATATCATCGTCTTCAGATGCACAATGTACCCATAGTATAGAGGAGTATTTGGGAGGGCATTCCATACATAAATCTCATACTTTTGCCCAGGAAATATATTACATTGTGCTTGTGAAAAAGCAAAAGAAGAAATGCATAACAAAAAGATAGCCTTGATTTGTGAAAAAATCATGCCCAGAAACTGTTCAATTTTGCTTGTGTTTGGCTTCTTATAATCATGCATGTCTTATATAAAAGAAAAAAACTTTTAAGTACTTTCTAATTTTGTGAGTGGAGATTTATGATACCATCAACATTGGCAAGTAGTTCATTCCTGTCCAATTTTGCAATCGTGGAAAGAAATCAGATATTGAGGTATTCCTTTACTAGTTTGACTATTTGGAATATGATTAATATTATGCCATTAGCGGGATTTTATATACGGACTTAGAGATCAAATATAATGTGATAAATTTAAAATATATAATGATGATTAATATTTAACGTGTCGAAAAAATCAAGAATTGCATTGTTTTTATAGAGAACTATTTTCTTTAGCCTAAATCATGTCTCTATCTTGTTTAGGCATGCTTCTCCATCTGCTCTTTTATTTTCTCTATAATTTCCTCCCTTGATGTATATTTTAGTTCCTCTGAATAAGGATATCCAACTTGCTGCTTTGGTGCCATCTTTTAATTACTGAAAAATGAATTTGATGTTCATAATTCGATAAAATTGAAATGGAACAAACTGAACCCAACAAATCGAAATGGAATAAAAGAAAATCCCTAAAGAGAAACACCGAACCGTACCGAGTCTAATTATGTTTGATTTTAGTATAGCCTTTTAAGAAACCAAATACTACAAAACCATAACATACCTATTGTGACCCTATAGGTGAGGTTTGGGGAGGATTGAGTATATGCAGACATTACATCTACCTTCTGTGAAGTAGAAATGTTGTTTCCGATAGACCCTAAGCTCAAGAAAATCGCGTTCGAAACCGGTTTGAAGAATACAAGAGTAAAAAAAAAAACTAAGATGAAAATACATAAGGAAAGAAAAGTATTGCCATAAAAAATAGTAAAGATAACCAAAGTAAAAGAAACAACAGTAATAATAAAATTGAACGATAAGATAATAATAGAATAATAAATATAATATTGATAAGGCTAAGAAGAAGCAGAATGAGGTGCTCTAAACTAGACCATGCATGCTCTCGCACGGCAAAAGAGAAATCATTCGAACACCTACTAACCATCTTCACTAATCCTCGACCGCCATAATCGAAAATTCTTAAGATTGTCAAAATTAAAATCTTGAACCCTAGTGACACTGAATGAGGTTACAAATCACTAAAAAGAACTCTAGTTTCAATAAACTAAATAGTTCAATATGCTGAAAAATCCATATAATTCAACCAAAGAACAACACTCTTATTTATTGTGAAGTATTATGAGATAAAACATACAAGTCTCTCACCAATCTGTGTACTTGTAACCTACACCTTTACCATCAGTCAAATAAATACCATCTTCTTTCACTACCCATTGACAAACAGTAGTAGGATGTGGAATATTAGATTGACCTGCATCTTTAACACATGTATCTAAATCATTAAATACCTCAAAAGATTTGTCCTTAGAATTCCACCAAAAATGACAAAAAAACATAGTTCTCAACCACATACTAGCATGAAATGACCAATTGATATTTGTGGTTGGAGCAATATTATTGTAACCTATTTCATCATCTTTAGATGCACAATGTACCCATAGTGGAGGGGAGTTATTTGGGAGTGAATTCCATACATAAACATGATATGTTGGACCATTAAAGAAATTGCCTTTTGCTTGTGGAAAGCAAAAGAAGAAAATAAATACCAAGAAAATAGCCTTGATTTGTGAATAATCCATGCCAAGGAAATTGTTAACTTTGGCTGAGTTTGGCTTCTTATCATTCCTTCTTATAAACGAACTTTTATACTATCAGATTACCTAAGTGGAGTTAATAACTTAGAAAATATGACAAATAGCGTAACGTGATACAAAAGTTAAATTCATTGATAGTGTTACATATAGGTTAAATCCATAAAGACCTTCAAATGCCGATATGGCAACAGAATGAATATATGATTTTATTATGTGAGAATTTCTTAAATAAATTGCAGTAATTAAAAGAGAATATTCCAATTATACTTGAAATGTATTGTCTGAAAACCAAAAACGAAAGTAATTATAATTAAGTTTTTAAAATCTAATATTCCCATATAAGTAATTATTTAATATCTGGTTGAACATGGCATATTAGTTACATTTTTTTTATCTCTTAATGTTTAATATCATACTTAATCATAATATCCCAAGGCAGTATATATGAGAATGAGATCCAATTTTACCAAACATGGAATAATAAAATTACTTAATTAACAATTCTATCTCATCTTTCCCTGGCCTCTTAATCCATCATAATTTTGGATGTCCTCTACATAAATATTAGCAATTATGAAATAAAAACTTAAAACAACAGGATAAAACTTTTTCTAAGCCAAAGTTTGAAGATCAAGGTTGTGTATGTACAAGCACACTGCACACTAATGTATATAATATGCACAAATATACTAAATCCGCTTAAATTTTATTTCGAATATGCGTTTCTAATTTATGTAAAGTTCTATCAACTACATAAATCTATTAATAATCTTTTAATTAACACTTTGTGAATTGTTACACAAGTTTCAAATATTTAGTAAATAATTTATGTAACGACCAGGCCGGTCGTTTTGAGAGTAATAGCCTTGATCCCCTATTTTCTGCTCTCCCCGTATTTGTTTCTGCTTATGTGACTTGCCGGGAGGTCTTGTTTTTGGTTTCAGAGTGATTTGGGACACTTAGTCCCTAAAACGGAAGCTTAAGTCTTAGGATTTTGACCGTAGTCGGAACTGTGTGAAGACGACTCCGGAATGGAGTTCTGTCAGTTCCATTAGCTCCGTTGGGTGATTTTGGACTTAGGAGCGTATCTGGACTGTGCATTTGAAGTCTGTAGCTGATTTAGGCTTGAAATGGCGAAAGTCGAATTTTTGGAGATTTTGACAGGTGGTGGACTTTTTGATATCGAGGTCGGATTCCGATTTCGGAAGTTGGAGTAGGTCCGTAATGTTAATTATGACTTGTGTGCAAAATTTGAGTTCAATCGGACGTGGTTTGATAGGTTTCGATATCGGTTGTAGAAATTTAAAGTTTTAAGTTCATTAAGTTTGGATTGGAGGGTGATTCGTGTTTTGTTATTGTTTGACGTGTTTTGAGAGCTCGACTAAGTTCGTATGGCATTTTAGGACTGGTTGGTATGTTTGGTTGAGGTCCCGGGGGCCTCGGGTGTGTTTCAGATGCTTAACGGATTGAATTTGGACTTAGGGTAGTTGCTGAAGATTTTCTGGTTCTGGTGTAATCGCACCTGCGCAAGGCTGACCGCAGGTGCGAGAAATATGGCACAGAAGCGGAGTTGGGTGGATTGGTTAGGGGTCGCAGGTACATGGAAAAGGCCGCATCTGCGATGCCCGCAGATGCGCAAGGCCGACCACAATTGCGAAGAGAGAGCACAAAAGCGGACATGATTCCGCAGGTGCGGCCCCTTCATCGCTGGTGCGGAAGCAGAGGGAAGTAAGTGGTTTGCGCAGAAGCGCTCTTTTCGCCACACAAGCGGACGCGCAGGTGCGAGCCCATGCTCCACAAGTGCGGAAATGCCTGGGCAGAACCATTTTTAGTGAGGTTTCGAGATTTTTGGTCATTTTCTTCATTTTTGAGCTCGGGCTAACGATTTCTTGATAGCCTTTTCGAGGGATTTCACGAGGTATGTTCCTGGTGCTTATTTGTGATCAATAATTTTGCTTCCCCATTTATTTTTTTACCTAGTTAGAGTGTATTTAAGGTAGAATTTGGGAGTTGAGGCTAGTGATTTAAAGAGTTTGATTTGAGGGTCGAGTTGATGTTGGATATTGGTAATTCTTGTTTGGGTGAACTCGTGGTTGATTGGGTGTTCGTATTTTGTGACTTTTACCCGATTTTGAGACGTGGGCCCGGGCCGACCTTTTAGGACGGATTTCAGAATTTTTGTTAAAGTTTTGATTTCATTAATTAGATTAGTCTATTATAGTTGTATTTATGATATGTAATTATTTTTGGTTAGATTTAGGTCATTTAGAGTTGAATAATCTAGGAAAAGGCATTCTTATTGATTGATTGAGCTTGATTTGAGGTAAGTGGCTTGCCTAACCTTGTGTGGGAAAATCCCCTTAGGATTTGGTACTGTTGTGATATGTGAGCACCGTGTACGTGAGGTGATGAGTACGTACACGATCTATTTGTTGTAAAATCCGAATTATTTTACTGAGTAGTAATATGTTTTTCCTTTAATTTGAGTTATATCGTTTAAATGAGTATTAGTTTGTTTTTTATTCTTAATTGAGCTATTCCAATATGTGTAGCTATCCTGTTTAGTCTAATATCGCATGTCTACGTGCTTTAATTGCTTATTTGAACTCTGTGAAGCATGCCTAGTTGATTTTCTGCTTTTCCTTGTCTTTATCAGTATAACTGTAGAAATCTTGTTGTTAACCGTTGTACTTATCAGTTTGAGCTGTGTGTTTACTTTTGAGACTACGAGTCGGTTCCTCGGGAGTTCTCCCTGCACATTTACTTTTACGACTACGAGGCGGTACCTCGGGAGATCTCCTCAAATATTTACTTTTGGGACTACGAGACGGTATCTCGAGAGATCCTCTGTTGAGTATTTACTTTTGGGACTACGAGACGGTATCTCGGGAGCGCCCCTATTATTATCACATTATTTGTGTGTTGTTATTTCTCTGTGAATTCCTTCTATTAAATTCTCCGTTTTACTTCATTTTATTATATCATCTGTCTTGTTATTATATCCTAGCAGGGCCCGGACCTGACCTCGTCACTACTCTACCGAGGTTAGGCTTGGCACTTACTGGATACCGTTGTGATGTACTCATGCTATTCTTCTGCACATGTTTTGTGTGCATATCCAGGTACTTCTTATCAGCCCCGCTATTAGCTGAGAGTGCTTGCTGCTGTACGGAAACTTCAAGGTATATCTGCTGCGCCCACAGACCACGGAGTCCCCCTCTATTCTATCCTATGTCATTTACCTTCCGTACTTCTTTTATTAGACTCTGGTGTATAGAGATACTAGTTTCCTTCTGTAGCTTGTGACTCATGATGTTTCGGATTTTGGGAAAGCTGTGTACGTCTAGCGTTTTAGTTATTGTACATGCCGAGCCGCATTATTATTGGTTATTCAGTATCTATTGCAGTTAGTTGATAAGTTTTACTTCCATTATTGGTATTTACGCAATTTATTAGGCTTACCTAGTCGTAGGGATTAGGTGCCGTCACGACATATTTCGGAGGGGTGTTTGAGTCGTGACAATTTAAATGACTTGAGACTAATATATATAACAAAAATTTTACTATCCTTCCCCTTGAGCTTCCCCCCATCTTACTCATGAATAAAGAGAATATATATATATATATATATATATATATATATATATATATATATATATATATATATATATATATATATAGAGAGAGAGAGAGAGAGAGAGAGAGAGAGAGAGAGAGAGAGAGAGAGTAGGTTAGAAAATATTGAAGTTTGTTGAAAGCGGAAAAAATTACATCTTTGTAAAGAAAGAACCTAGTTTTTAACAACAGAAATATTTTAAAATTTTAAATTAAATTACTCAAATCTTTATATTATAAATAGAGTTTTTAAAATAAGATCAAAGGTGATATATTACAAACACATGAGTAACATCTTATTAACTTAAATTAACCTTTACTAATATAATTAATAATATTATAATTATTATGTGAAGTTAAGACTTTATGTCTTGTAAAAATATCATACTATATTATAAGCATGAACACTTTTAGGAGAAGTTATTTTACAAAAATATCCCAAAAGTTGAATGACCAAATTATCCTCTATTTAATATTAAAATTACATCCCATTAAATAAAAAATTAAAATTAAAATACCACCCATTAAATGGTTTATTTGAACTAAATAACAGTATAGGCTTATTGCTATGTTTGTTTCGCCGGATCAACAGCTCCGTTGGGTGATTTTGGACTTAGGAGCGTGTCCGGATTGTGATTTGGAGGTCGGTAGTTGAATTAGGCTTGAAATGGTGAAAGTTGAAATTTTGGAAAGTTTGACCGGGGATGAACTTTTTGATATTGGGGTCGTATTGGGATTCCGGAAGTGGGAGTAGGTTCGTGGTGTCATTTGTGACTTGTGTACAAAGTTTGAGGTCAATCGGACGTGATTTGATAGGTTTCGGCGTCGTTTGTAGAATTTAAAAATTTTAAAGTTTATTAGGCTTGAATTGGGGTGCGATTCATGTTTTTGATGTTGTTTGAGATGATTTAAAGGCTCGACTAAGTTCGTATGATGTTTTAAGACTTGTTGGGTATGTTTGGTCGAGGTCCCGGAGGCCTCGGGTTGAATCCCGGTGGTTAACGGACCAAGTTTAAAGTTGAAGAATTGCTGAAGATTTGCAAATGCTGGTGTAATCGCACCTGTGGATTGGGAACCGCAGATGCGAGCCCGCAGAAGCGGGAAGGGAGCTGCATAAGCGGGCCAGGAAGGAATTGGCAGAGGTCGCAGGTGCGAGGTCCTTTCCGCACCTGCGAGGCCGCAGATGCGGCAAAGAGGGCGCAGAAGCGGAGTGTGAGGGAGTTGAGGGGTGCAGGCTGCTTCTGTAGAAGCAGATCATGGGCTGCAGAAGCGCCTTCGTAGGTGCAAGAACTTAGCCTAGGTGAGTTAAGGGACTTCCGCAGGTGCGGAGTTTGCACCGCAAAAGCGGGACCGCAGAAGCGGAGTTTGGGACTGCAGGTGTGGTTTGACTGGGCAGAACATATAAACATAAGGGTTCACGATTTTCTTCATTTTCTAACGTTTTGAGCTCGGATTTTGGAGGTTTTTGAGAGGATTTTCAAAAGGATTCTTGAGGTAAGTTCATTGCGTTCATCTTTCTTCAATAATTATGTTTTCCCACTGATTTTCCACCTAGTTGGTGTATTTTTGAGGTATAATTTGGGGGTTTGAGGCTAGGGATTTGGAGAGTTGATTTTGGGGACTTGAACGACCAATTGGTGTCGGATTTTGATGAATTTGGTATGACTAGACTCGTGAGTGAATGGGCTTTCGAATTTTATGAGTTTTGTTGGATTTCGAGATGTGGACCCGGGGGCGATTTTGAACTAATTTCGGATTTTGAGTTATAACTTAGTAATTTCTTGTAGAATTGATTCCTTTAGCCCGCATTAATTGTATTGTACTGTTTGTGGCTAGATTCGGGTCATTTGGAGGCCGATTTGCGAGGTAAAGGCGTATTGGAGTTGGGAATTGCTCGGATTGAGATAAGTAACACTTCTAAACTTGGTTTTGAGGGTTCGAAACCCCGAATGTATGTGTTTTGTGATTGGTATTGAGGTGACGCACATGCCAAGTGACGGGCGTGCGGGCGTGCAATGTGAGAATTGCGACCTGATCGATTCCATGGCACTTTATAATGGTTCTTTCTTATTGATATCCTTGTTTTCATCATGTGATAAAGTAATTGAGCTGTCACTCATGCTAGATTTCATGTTTAGGCTTTATGCCGGTACTGTTAGGGCCCATAGTGGTCGTTTCTTGCTGTTCTCTTACTGATTTCGTTGATATTTTGTGCTCAGTCATATTCATTCATTTCATATCATATCTCAGTCTCTGTTGTTATTTATTGATACATCATATCATTATTTTCGGGCTAGTATCATGACATTGTGAGCCCGTGAGAGAGATAATAGAGAGATTGATAACTGAGTGAGGCCGAGGGCCTGATTATGAGAGACATTTATGGGATCGGGCTGCACGCCGCATCAGTTATACTGATTTATGATAGTGCTTGGGCTGAAGGATCCCCTCCGTAGTCTTCACACACCCCCAGTGAGCGCGATTGATTATATTGATGGATGGATCTTCCCTGGACATGGATCTTATATGAGAGCATTATATACTTGGAGATGGATCTTCTCCATGGGCTGGATTAGCCCTACTTAGTACTGGGTGACTGATGGTCAGTGATGTATATATTTTGGGATGGATCTTCCCTAGGCCGTATGGGCCATATACAATACTGAGTGATTGAGCATTTGAGAGTATGAGCACATGAGGCTATCAGCATGGTGTATCATATACAATATGTGCATCGGCATGTAGAAGTAGATGAGTTATATTCTTCATATCATTCAGATTGATCCATTTTACTGTTTTGAGATATCTATCGAACTTGAAAGCATGTCTACGTTTCTGCACAGTTATTTCTATATTGAACTGTGCCGGTTGAGTTCGTCACTATTTTCAGTTTTGAACTTGTTACTTATTGAGTTAGTTGTACTCACGCTACGCCCTGCACTTCGTGTGCAGATTCAAGTGCTTCTGGTTACGGCGACTGCTGAGTGAGGAGTCGAGATCTCAGAGACTATCGAGGTATCTGCATGGAGTTCGCAAACTTTGACTCTCCTTCATTATCTTTATTTGTATTTACGTTCTTATTCTTCAGATATTGTAGTAGGTTGTATCCTGGTATAGATGCTCATGTACTCGGTGACACTCCGATTTTGGGAGAGATTTGTATTGCATTGTGGCTTTATTTCAGTTTTTAAAGGGTTTTTCTTAAATATTAACTGCTTCTGTTAAATTTTCAAAGCTTTTATTTGGTTGACTTGGTTGAGTAGTTGGCTTGCCTAGTTCAATGATAGGCACCATCACGATAGTTGGTTTTGGGTTGTGACAAGTTGGTATCAGAGCCTAGGTTACATAGGTCTCATGAGTCATGAGCAGGTTTAGTAGAGTCTTGCGGATCGGTACGGAGACGTATGTACTTATCTTCAAGAGGCTACCGAACCCTTAGGAAATTTCACAATCTTGTATTCTTGTCGTGCAGATTTGTTGATTCCGGTAACTAAACTTCTGTTATTCTATTCTCTCACAGATGGTGAGGACACGTACTACTGAGCAGGATGGACAGCCACCAGTACTACCAGCTAGGTCCGCCAGAGGCCGAGGTCGCGGTAGTGGCCGCGGTAGGGGCATGGGTGCAGCTCGTACAACAACTAGGAAAGCACTTGCAGACCCATTAGTCGCTCCAGCTCAGGAGAAGGTACCCGATACATTTGAGCCAGTGGGGCCAACCCAATCACCATCTGTGCCCATTGTGATTCCAGGCCTTCAAGAGGCTTTGGCCAAGATATTGATAGTTTGCAGTGGTCTTGCTCAGGTGGTTTCGGCTCAGGCCGCACCTTCCACTTCTCAGGCCGGGGGAGGTACTCATAACGTTGTTTCCCGTACTCTAGAGCAGGTAGTGCAGGGATTTCAGATACTGGGGGTACCACTAATCCAGCCGGTTACAGCTGCTCAGGCCCCGGTAGTCCCCGTCATGGCTGATGATGAGCATATAAGACTTGAGAGATTTGGGAGACTTCGACCTCCATCATTTAGCGGTGCTGAGTTAGAGGATTCTTAGGGCTTTCTGGATAAGTGCGAGCGGATGCTTCAGACAGCGGGTATTCTGGAGACCACTGGGGTCTCATTCACTACTTTCAGTTTTCTAGGGCTGCATTCAGATGGTGGGAGGCTTATGAGAGGTGCAGGACAGTCGGTGCCGCACCACTTGCATGGCAGGAGTTCTCTGTTCTCTTCTTGGAGAAGTTTGTGCCGCATTCTTTTAGAGAGGAACTGCGCAGACAGTTTGAGCAGCTTCGTCAGGATGGCATGTCTATGACGCAGTACGAGATGAGGTTTTCTGAGTTGGCTCGTCACGCAGTTTGGTTGGTTCCCAATGATAGGAAAAGGATCATGAGGTTCATTGATGGCCTCACATATCAGTTGCGGTTGCTTATGACTAGGGAGAGGGTATCTGGTGCTACTTTTGACGATCTTGTTGACATTGCCCCCCAGATAGAGATGGTTCGCAGTTAGGAGCGGGTTGAGAGGGAGTCCAAGAGGCCTCGTGGGTCAGGAGGTTTTAGTGGTGTTCCTTCTGGAGGTCACTTCTACCACGAAAGGGGTTGCTCTTATAGGCATGCTCAGATGGCTCGTCTAGTTCATCGTGGTGCATCATCCGGCAATGGTTCATATAGTACACATCAGGGCCAGTCATCTCTCAGTGCCCTTCCAGCTCAGATTTTGTCCCATGCACCTTCAGTTCAGGGCTTGTCGGCACTGGGTTCTTTTAGTGGGTATTCTGGTGCTCGGGGCTCCCTCCAATCCCCACCGCCATTCTCAGAGAGGGATTGTTTTGTGTGTGGATATATGGGTCATATTAAGAGGTATTGTCCCCTGCCTTACGATAGGTCCAGCTCAGTAGAGGAGTCAGCCTACGACTTCGGCACCCGTTACTTCACCACCCGCTCAGCTAACCCGGGGTAGAGCTCAGTTAGCTAGGGGTCGCCCTAGAGGGGGAGGTCGATCAGGTGGCGGTCAACCCCGATTCTATGCTATTCTTTCCAGACTAGATGTTGTTACTTCAAACGCAGTGATCACAAGTATTGTCTTAGTTTGCCACAGGGAGGCCTCTGTATTATTTGACCCTGGTTCCACTTATTCGTATATCTTATCATATTTTTCTCATTATCTGGATATTCCCCGCGAGTCCTTAGTTTCATCTGTTCATGTCTTTACACCGGCGGGCGATACTATTATTGTGGACCGTGTTTATAGGTCGTGTGTAGTGACCACTGGGAGTCTAGGGACTAGAGTTGATCTCTTGTTGCTTAGTATGGTTGATTTTGACGTGATCTTGGGTATGGATTGGTTGTCTCCATGTTATGCTGTTCTAGATTGTCACGCTAAGACTGTGACATTGGCGATGACGGGGTTGTTGAGGATTGAGTGGAGATGTTCTCTAGATTATGTTCCTAGTAGAGTGATTTCATACTTAAAGGCCCAATGGACGGTTTGGAAGGGTTGTCTATCTTATTTGGCCTTTGTGAGGGATGTCAGTACTGATGCTCATACTATTAATTCTGTTCCGATGGTGCGAGAGTTTCTGGATGTGTTTCCTATAGACCTGTCGGGCATGCCGCCCGATAGGGATATTGACTTGGTGCCGGGCACTCAGCCCATTTCTATCCTGCAGTATCGTATGACACCAACTGAGTTGAAGAAATTGAAAGAGCAGCTTTAGGAACTCCTTGATAAGGGGTTTATTCGGCCTAGCGTGTCACCTTGGGGTGCACCAGCTTTGTTATGAAGAAGAAGGATGGTACTATGAGGATGTGCATTGATTATAGGCAGTTGAACAAAGTTACAATCAAGAACAAGTATCCTTTTCCGCGTATTGATGATCTGTTTGACCATCTTTTGGGAGCGAGGGTGTTCTCCAAGATTGATTTGAGGTCTGGGTAACACCAATTGATGATTCTGGACTCGGATATTCTAAAGATAGCCTTCAGGACCCGTTATGTTCATTATGAGTTCCTTGTGATGTCTTTTGGGTTGACCAACACCCCATCAACATTCATGCATCTGATGAACAATGTGTTTCAATCTTATCTCGACTCGTTTGTTATAGTGTTCATTGATGATATCCCGATATACACTCGTAGCCAGGAGGAGCATGCCCAACATTTGAGGATTGTGTTGCAACGATTGAGGGAGGAGAAACTTTATGCCAAGTTCTCCAAGTGTGAGTTTTGGCTCAGCTTAGTGGCATTCTTAGGATACATGGTGTCCAATGAGGGAATTTAGGTGGATCCGAAGAAAATAGAGACAATTTAGAGTTGGCCCAGACCGTCCTCAGCTACAGAGATTCGGAGCTTTCTCGGCTTGGACGGTTATTATCGTCGCTTCGTGGAGGGTATATCATCTATTGCATCTCCTTTGACCAAATTGACCCAAAAAGGCGCTCCTTTCAGGTGGTCGGATGAGTGTGAGGAGAGCTTTCAGAAGCTCAAGACTGCCTTGACCACAACTCCAGTTCTAGTTTTGCCTTCAGCTTCAGGCTCTTATACAGTATATTGTGATGCTTCTCGGATCGGTATTGGGTGTGTCTTGATGCAGGGAGGTAGAGTAATTGCCTATGCTTCGCGCCAGTTGAAGCCTCATGATAAGAACTACCATGTTCATGATTTGGAGTTAGTTGCCATCGTTCATGCATTCAAGATTTGGAGGCATTATATTTACGGTGTGTCTTGTGAGGTGTTTACGGATCATCAGAGTCTCCAACACTTGTTCAAACAAAAGGATCTAAATTTGAGGCAGTGAAGATGGTTGGATTTGCTAAAGGACTATGATATCACCATTCTGTATCATCCCGGAAAGGCCAATGTGGTGGCCGATGCCTTGAGTAGAAAGGCGTTGAGTATGGGTAGTCTTGCATTCATTCCCGTTGGAGAGAGAACTCTTGCAGTTGATGTTCAGGCTTTGGCCAACCAGTTCATGATATTGGATATTTCGGAGCCCAGTCGGGTTCTAGCTTGTGTGGTTTCTCGGTCTTCCTTATATGATCGCATCAGAGAGCGCCAGTATGATGATCCCCGTTTGCTTGTCCTTAAGGACACGGTTCAACACGTTGATGCCAAAGATATGAATATTGGGGATGATGGGGGTATTGGGGATACAAGGTCGGATTTGTGTTCCCAATGTGGATGGGCTACGTGAGTTGATTCTTAAAGAGGCCCATAGTTCGCAGTATTCCATTCATCCGGGTGCCGCAGAGATGTATGAGGACTTGAGGAAACACTATTGGTGGAGGAGAATGAAGAAGGATATAGTGGGGTTTATAGCTCGGTGCCTTAACTGTTAGCAGGTGAAGTATGAACATCAAAGATCGGGTGGATTGCTTCAGAGGTTAGAGATTCCAGAGTGAAAGTGGGGAAGATCACCATGGATTTCGTAGTTGGTCTTCCACGTACTTCGAGGAAGTTCGATGCTATTTGGGTGATTGTGGATCGACTGACCAAGTTAGCGCACTTCATTCCAGTCGGTACTACTTATTCCTCAGAGCGGTTGGCTAAGATTTACATCCGAGAAATCGTCCGCCTTCACGGTGTGTCAGTGTCCATCATTTCAGATCGAGGCACGCAGTTTACATCACAGTTCTGGAGAGCAGTAAAAGGGAGTTGGGTACCTAGGTTGAGTTGAGCACAACATTTCACCCTCAGACGGACGGACATTCCGAGCGCACTATTCTGATATTGGAGGACATGTTACGCGCTTGTTTCATTGATTTTGGGGGTTCTTGGGATCCGTTTTCGCCACTCGCGGAGTTTTTCTACAACAACAGCTACCAATCGAGCATTTAGATGGCTCTGTATGAGGCTTTGTATGAGAGATGGTGTAGATCTCTGGTGGGTTGGTTTGAGGCAAGAGAGGCTAGACTATTGGGTACTGACTTCGTTCAAGATGCATTGGACAAGGTTAAATTGATTCAGGAGTGGATTCGCACGACGCAGTCCAGAAAGAAGAGTTATGCCGACAGGAAGCTCTGTGATGTTGCTTACATGGTGGGGGAGAAGGTTCTGCTGAAGGTTTCACCCATAAAGGGTGTTATGAGATTCGAGAAGAAAGGCAAGTTGGGCCCTCGGTTCATTGGGCCTTTTGAGGTACTTCAGAGGATTGGAGAGGTGGATTATAAGCTTGCCTTGCCACCTAGCTTGTCGAGTGTGCATCCAATATTTCATATTTTTATGCTCCGAAAGTATGTCGGCGATCCGTCTCATGTTTTGGATTTCAGCACAGTTCAGTTGGATAGTGATTTGACTTATGATGTGGAGCCGATGGTCATTTTGGATCGGCAGGTTCGAAAGTTGAGGTCAAAGGATATAGCTTCAATGAAGGTACAATGGAGAGGTCATCCCGTGGAGGAGGCTACTTGGGAGACCGAGCGGGAGATGCAGAGCGGATATCCACACCTATTTGAGACTCTAAGTATGTTTTTAGACCAGTTCGAGGACGAACATTTATTTAAGAGGGGGAGTATGTAACGACCCGACTAGTCGTTTCGAGAGTTGTAGCTCCATTCCCCTATTTACTGCTCCATTTGTGCTTTATAGCTATTATATGACTTATCGGGTTAGTTGGTTCAGGCTCAGAGAGATTTTGGAATGAATTGAGACACTCAATCCCATAATGGAAAGCTTAAGTTGGAAAAGTCGATCGAATGTTGACTTATATGTAAACGACCCCATATTTGAATTTTTGATGGTTCTGTTAGCTCCGTTGGGTGATTTTGGACTTAGGAGCGTATCCGGATTGTGATTTGGAGGTCGGTAGTTGAAATAGGCTTGAAATGGCAAAAGTTGGAATTTTGGAAAGTTTTACCGGGGCAGACTTTTTGATATCGGGGTCGGATTGTATTTCTGGAAGTGGCAATAGGTTCGTGGTGTCATTTGTGACTTGTATGCAAAGTTGGAGGTTAATCGGACTTGATTTGATAGGTTTAGCGTCATTTGTAGAATTTGAAAAATTTAAAGTTCATTAGGCTTGAATTGGGGTGCTATTCGTGTTTTTGATGTTGTTTGACGTGATTTAAAGGATCGACTAAGTTCGTATGATATTTTAAGACTTGTTAGTATGTTTGGTCGAGGTCCTGGGGGCCTCGGGTTGATTCCGGGTAGTTAACAGACCAAGGTTTGAAGATCAAGAATTGCTGAAGATTTGCAACTGCTGGTGTAATCGCACCTACAGATTGGGAACCGCAGATGCTAGCCCGCAAAAGCGGAAAGGGAGCCGCAGAAGCGGGCCAGGAAGGAATTGGCAGAGGTCGCACGTGCGAGGTCCTTTCTGCACCTGCGAGGCTGCAGATGCAGCGAAGAGGGCGCAAAAGCGGAGTGTGAGGGAGTTGAGGGGTGCAGGCTACTTCTGCAAAAGCGGACCATGGGCCACAGAAGCGCCTTCGCAGGTGCGAGAACTAGAGCGCAGGTGCGAGCCGAGGTAAGTTAAGTGACTTTCGCAGGTGTGGAGTTTGCACTACAAAAGCGGGACCGCATAAGCGGATTTTGGGACCGCAAGTGCGGTTTGACTGGGCAAAACATATAAACATAATGGTTCACGATTTTCTTCATTTTCTAAAATTTTGAGGTCGGATTTTAGAGGTTTTTGAGAGGAGTTTCAAGGGGATTCTTGAGGTAAGTTCCTTGCGTTCATCTTTCTTCAATAATTATGTTTCCCCACTGATTTTCCACCTAGTTGGTGTGTTTTTGAGTTGTAATTTGGGGGTTTGAGGATAGGGATTTGGAGAGTTAATTTTGATTAATTGAACGACCAATTGGTGTCGAATTTTGATGAAATTGCCATGACTAGACTCGGGAGTGAATGGGCTTTCAGATTTTATATTTTTTGTTGGATTTCAAGACGTGGGCCTTTGGGAGGTTTTGAACCAATTTCGGATTTTGAGTTATAACTTAGTAATTTCTTGTAGAATTGATTCATGTAGCCCGCATTGATTGTATTGTACTGTTTGTGGCTAGATTCGGGTCATTTGGAGGTCGATGTTCGAGGCAAAGGCGTATTGGAGTAGGGATTTTCTCGGATTGAGGTAAGTAACACTTCTAAACTTGGTTATGAGGGTTCGAAACCCCGAATGTATGTGTTTTGTGATTGCTATTGAGGTGACGCCTATGCCAAGTGACGGGCGTGCGGGCGTGCACCATGAGAATTGGGACATGATCGATTCTATGTCACTGTATAGTGGTTCTTTCTTATTGATATCCGTATTTTCATCATGTGATAAAGTAATTGAGCTGTCACTCATACTAGATTTCATGTTTAGGCTTTATGCCGGTATTGTTAGGGCCCATAGTGGTCGTTTCTTGTTGTTGTCTTACTGATTTCGTTGATATTTCGTGCTCAGTCATATCCATTCATTTCATATCATATCTCAGTCTCTGTTGTTATTTATTGATACATCATATCATTGTTTTCGGGCTAGTATCATGACATTATGAGCCCGTGAGAGAGGGATTGGAGAGATTGATGACTGAGTGAGGCCGATGGACTGATTATGAGTGACATTTATGGGATCGAGCTGCACGTCGTAGAGATTATATTGATTTATGATAGCGCTTGGGCTGAAGGAGCCCCTCCGGAGTCTGCACACACCCTAGTGAGTGCAGTTGATTATATTGAGGAATGGATCTTCACTGGACATGGATCTTGTCCGAAGCATTATATACCTGGACACGGGCTGGAGATAGATCTTCTCCACGATTGATTATATTGAGGGATGTAACGACCCGACTTGTCGTTTTAAGAATTAGCATCTCGTTCAGCGACTTAAGGTCACGAGCAGCTTTGTGATGTGTATTATGCCTTGCGTGTGTAATCGAGTTTGGTTTTCTCATGATTCAGGACTAAATTGAAAGAACACTCCTTATTTCTGATGCTTCAACAAAAAAAAGAGTTGACCGAAGTTTGACTTTTGAGCAAATGACTATGGAATGGAATTTTGACGATTCCAATAACTTTGTATGGTGATTTCGGACTTAGGAGTGTGTTTGTGTATTTATTTTGAAGTCCGTAGTTGAATTTGACTTGAAATGGAGAAAATAAGAAATTGAAGGTTTGGAAATTTGACCGGGGAGTTGACTTTTTGATATCGGTGTCGGAATCCGATTTTGGAAATTGAACTAGCTCTGTTATGTCATTTATGACTTGTGTGCTAAATTTGAGGTCAATCAGACTTGATTTGATAGGTTTCGGTATCGAATGTAGAAGTTGAAATTTCATAAACTCATAAGTTTGATTCGAGGCGCGATTCGTAGTTTCGGTGTTGTTTGATGTGATTTGAGTGACTAAGTTCGTATCTTGTTTTAGGACTTGTTGGTATATTTGGTTGGGGTTTTGGGGACCTCGGGTGTGTTTCAGATCATTTTGGGCTACTTTGGATGCTGGTTTTCTGATGTCTTGTGTTGTTTTTCGCGTTCGCGAGGTGTCTCTCACATTCACGAAGAAGGATTTGGCTTCTGGGATTTTGTTCTTCGCGTTCGCGAAGAGACTCGCGTTCGTGAAGAAGGAAATCATGTTGTCCGTCACTTGACTTCGAAAACTTATATCTTGCAATCTATAAGGAATTTGGAGATGATCTAAAAATGTAAGTTGTATCTCTTTGTGTCTCGTTTTCAGAAAATCAAACCATTTGGAATTTGGAGTTGTGTGCAAAAAGTTATGATGGATACACCACAGGCTATCTGGGAAGAGTTTGGAAATCGCGAAGAAGAAATTGCTGCTGCACAGGGCTGAATTTGGAAGCTTATATCTCGAAATCTATAAGGAATTGGGAGATAACCAAAACACGAAAATTATAGATCTTGGTGTCTAGTTTTCAAAAAATTTAAACCATTTATCATTTGGAGTTTTATAATGAAACTTATGGCTATTATACTAGAGGCTATCTGAGAAGAGTTTGAAAATGACCGTTGAAGAATTTGTTCATCGCGAACGCGAGGGGAAGGGTTGCGATCGCGAAGAACAAACCCCTGGGCAGCAGAATAAAGTCAAAAAATGAGACTTCATCTCATTCTTTCATTTTTGGATGAAGGAAGCTCGGGTGAGGCAATTGTTCGAGAGGTTTTCAAGGAAAACATTGGGGTAAGAATTCCTAACTTGATTTTGGTTAAAATACATGAATCTAGTGTTGTTTTTATCATGAAATTAGTGAATTGGGTTAAAAATAGTAGAAATTTTCTAGACCTTAAATTGAGGATTTGAAGGTCGATTCGTTATCGGAATTTTGATAAAATTGGTATGGTTGAACTCGTATCGGAATGGGTGTTCGGACTTCGTGAAAATGCTGTCGGATTCCGAGAGGCGAGCCCCGCATGACTTTTTAGAATAAAATTTTTAGTCGGCATTTTATTATCCAGAATTATTTTCGATGAATTTTAATGAAGTTATGCAATTAATTTGGATAGATTTGAGTTATCCGGAGGTCAATTCAAGCAAGAAGGCTATTTTGGAATATCGGCCTAACTTCAAAAAGATAAGTATCTTGCCTAACCTTGAGTGGGAAAATTACCCGTTAGGCATTGAGTCTTATGTGAAAATTGTGTAATTTAAACCATGTACGCGAGGTGACAAGTACGTACTTGGTTTATATGTGCAAATTACGTTGGTTGAAATTCGTAGACGCCCTTATGTATTAAATTAAAAAATTGTTGGAACATAGTAAATCCTTTATTTGTCATGCCTAAATCCTTGTTTGTTGAATTTATTTTTATATGATAATTGGGTGTGATAGCCACTTTGATTTTTATATGAATCCTATGTTTTTGTTGAGTTGATATTTCCCGGAGATAATTTCATTATGGATTATTCATTTGTAAATAATTTATTATGTAAGTTTAAATGGAGGCATTAATCTATTTGCCAAAATAATAGATTAAAGAAGGCGTTGTTCCTTGATGAATTATTTTTCAGTTCATGTTGTGGAAATTAGTATTGAGTTATAAAGGCCATAAATTATATTGAGGTAAAGTATTAAATTGTGCAATATTATTCTATTGAGTTGTTCACTCCTGAATATTTTTGTTAAGATTTTTGCACATTATGGTCGAGCCATGGGCTCCTTATTGTGGACATTAATATATTATTGATTTCTCTGGCAAGTTGTAATATTTGAGTATTTGATGTGCAATTTGTGATATGTTGTGATAATAGAGCACTTGAGGTGCAATTTATGAGATGTTGTGATATTGATGCGTGATATTGTTGAGAGGTTTGTTCGGGTGTTTGCACGAGGTTTCTTCCGTGCTATTGTTACTATTGATTTATGCACATGCGGCGTGATAAGGCGTGCTATATATGTGGGTTTGCGCATGTGGCGAGACAAGGTGAGAATATTATTATGCGCGTTCGGCGAGACAAGACGGGCATTTACTTTATTATTGTGCACGCGGCGAGACAAGGTGGGCTATGTCGGGGATATATTTGTGATAACTTGTGATTTCCTAGGGACATTATTGTTTGTTGAAATTTATTTATGATTTGGGACTACGAGGCAGTACCTCGGGAGTGCCCTTTTTGTTGATATTTCTCTATGGTTGCACTTGCCTTTGGTTATTTTATTTTCCGTAATATGTAAATTCCCGTGTTCTCCGTGATGTATTGTTTGACTTAATATTAAGTGTTTTGTATTGCTTGTAGTATTGTGTTGGCTTTGGCTTTTTCGTACAAGATTTTTGAGGATTTGTATTTCTGGTTTGTACTTGTTCTTGATGATTGATTTGATTTAAATAAAAGAAATTACTATTATGTTTTAATTTGATAAGTTTTATATACAAATCAGTAGCTTATATGATATTTTATTTAAATTGAAATATCATTTTCTTCTCTCAAACTATTTCTAAAATAAACTCATTTCTTTGTTGAATTTTTACTTGGTTTAAAATTGTAACCTTACTTTATTGAAAATAAATTAATCATGCTGATTTTATGTATTGACATATTTGGCAAGAGAGTTGTCTGTGCGGTTGTCATAGAGATATGGGCACAAGGTGCTGTGAGAATATGAAAAGGGATTGAGAACCATATTTTATGATTATGATATGAGATATTTATTTGAAAGAGTTTTATATTCGAAGGATACTTATTTAAAGAAATATATTTGGAGGGTATTTATTCGAAAAAATTATATGTGAAAGATTTATATTTGAAGGACTTGTTTAATTGATTGTACTTGTGTTTCTTATTCGTCTGAGTAATAATTATGGTGTTCTTGCTGCCTTACTGTTTATATCACTAGTTGATTATTGTTGTTATCACTGCTATTTATTTTTGATTGTTTTTGTATGCTATATTGCACAAGTTATTTGACCAGTGAATGTCTTGACTGTACCTCGTTACTACCCCACCGAGGTTAGTCTTGATACTTACTGGATACCGACTGTAGTGTACTCATACTACACTTCTGCACATATTTGTGTAGAGCTAGGTAATTTGGATTCAGTTGACCGCTAGCTAGCTATACGGATCTTGTTGTAGAGACTCAAGGTAAACCTGTTGCTGCGTTCGCAGGCTTCAGAGTCACCTTCTGATATTGTACTTGCACTGTTTTATCTCTACTTCAAAACAGTTGTACTTATAGGCTTTCTAGTAACTCAGTAGAGCTTATAACTTGTACTACCGATTTTGGGATTGTAAGTATTGTTTAGAGATTTCTACTTTGCATTTGTCCATCGTTAATTAATATTGTTATTATTTCATTAAATATTAGGCTTACCTAGTCCCTAAGATTAGGTGCCATCACGACATCTTACGGAGGGAGATTTGGATCGTGACACTGTCCCACAGTAAAAGAGAAATCATTCGGATACCTACTAACCATCTTCCCTAATCCTTTATCGCCATACTGAATAAAAAATTCTCAAGATCGCACAGTCGTCTTCATTGTCAAAAATAAAATCTTGAACCTTAGTCACACTGAATGAGGTTACAAACCACTAAAAAGAACTCTAGTTTCAATAAACTAAATAATTCAATATGCTGAAAAATCCATATAATTCAACCAAAGAACAACACTCTTATTTATTGTGAAGTATTATGAGATAAAACATACAAGTCTCTCACCAATCTGTGTACTTGTAACCTACACCTTTACCATCAGTCAAATAAATACCATCTTCTTTCACTACCCATTGACAAACAGTAGTAGGATGTGGAATATTAGATTGACCTGCATCTTTAACACATGTATCTAAATCATTAAATACCTCAAAAGATTTGTCCTTAGAATTCCACCAAAAATGACAAAAAAACATAGTTCTCAACCACATACTAGCATGAAATGACCAATTGATATTTGTGGTTGGAGCAATATTATTGTAACCTATTTCATCATCTTTAGATGCACAATGTACCCATAGTGGAGGGGAGTTATTTGGGAGTGAATTCCATACATAAACATGGTATGTTGGACCATTAAAGAAATTGCCTTTTGCTTGTGGAAAGCAAAAGAAGAAAATAAATAGCAAGAAAATAGCCTTGATTTGTGAATAATCCATGCCAAGGAAATTGTTAACTTTGGCTGAGTTTGACTTCTTATCATTCCTTCTTATAAACGAACTTTTATACTATCACATTACCTAAGTGGAGTTAATAACTTAGAAAATATGGCAGATGGCGTAACGTGATACAAAAGTTAAATTCATTAATAGTGTTACATATAAGTTAAATCCATAAAGACCTTCAAATGCCGATATGGCAACAGAATGAATATATGATTTTATTATGTGAGAATTTCTTAAATAAATTGCAGTAATTAAAAGAGAATATTCCAATTATACTTGAAATGTATTGTCTGAAAACCAAAAACGAAAGTAATTATAATTAAGTTTTTAAAATCTAATATTCCCATATAAGTAATTATTTAATATCTGGTTGAACATGGCATATTAGTTACATTTTTTTTATCTCTTAATGTTTAATATCATACTTGATCATAATATCCCAAGGCAGTATATATGAGAATGAGATCCAATTTTACCAAACATGGAATAATAAAATTACTTAATTAACAATTCTATCTCATCTTTCCCTGGCCTCTTAATCCATCATAATTTTGGATGTCCTCTACATAAATGTTAGCAATTATTGAATAAAAACTTAAAACAACAGGATAAAACTTTTTCTAAGCCAAAGTTTGAAGATCAAGGTTGTGTATGTACAAGCACACTGCACACTAATGTATATAATATACTAAATCCGCTTAAATTTTATTTCGAATATGCGTTTCTAATTTATGTAAAGTGCTATCAACTACACAAATCTATTAATAATCTTTTAAATAACACTTTGTGAATTGTTACACAATTTTCAAATATTTAGTAAATAATTTATGTAACGACCAGGCCGGTCGTTTTGAGAGTAATAGCCCCGATCCCCTATTTTCTGCTCTCTCCGTATCTGTTTCTGCTTATGTGACTTGACGGGAGGTCTTGTTTTTGGTTTCAGAGTGATTTGGGACACTTAGTCCCTAAAACGGAAGTTTAAGTCTTAGGATTTTGACCGTAATTAGAACTGTGTGAAGACGACTCAGGAATGGAGTTCTGTTAGTTCCGCTAGCTCCGTTGGGTGATTTTGGACTTAGGAGCATGTCCGAACTGTACATTTGAGGTCTGTAGCTGATTTAGGCTTGAAATGGTAAAAGTCGAATTTTTGGAGATTTTGACTCGTAGTGGACTTTTTGATATCGAGGTCGGATTCTGATTCCGGAAGTTGGAGTAGGTCCTTAATGTTAATTATGACTTGTGTGCAAAATTTGAGTTCAATCGGACGTGGTTTGGTAGGTTTCGATGTCAGTTGTAGAAATTTAAAGTTTTAAGTTTATTAAGTTTGGATTGGAGGGTGATTCGTGTTTTGTTATTGTTTGACATGTTTTGAGGTCTCGACTAAGTTCGTATGGCATTTTAGGACTGGTTGGTATGTTTGGTTGACGTCCCGGGGGTCTCGGATGTGTTTCAGATGCTTAACAGATTGAATTTGGACTTAGGCTAGTTGCTGAAGATTTTTTGGTTCTGGTGTAATCGCACCTGCGCAAGGCTGACCGCAGGTGCGAGAAGTATGGCACAAAAGCGGAGTTGGGTGGATTGGTCAGGGGTCACAGGTACATGGAAAAGGCCGCATCTGCGATGCCCGCAGATGCGCAAGGTTGACCACAATTGCGAAGAGAGAGCGCAAAAGCGGACATGATTCCGCAGGCGCACACTCGCAGGTGCGGAAGCAGAGGGGAGTAAGTGGTTTGCGCCGAAGCGCTCTTTTCACCACACAAGCGGACATGCAGGTGCGAGCCCAGGCTCTGCAGGTGCGGAAATGCCCGGGCAGAACCGTTTTTAGTGAGGTTTCAAGATTTTTGGTCATTTTCTTCATTTTTGAGCTTGGGCTGACGATTTCTTGATAGTCTTTTCGAGGGATTTCGCGAGGTAAGTTCCTGGTGCTTATTTGTGATCAATAATTTTGCTTTCCCATTTATTTTTCCACCTAGTTAGTATGTATTTAAGGTGGAATTTGAGAGTTGAGGCTAGGGATTTGAAGAGTTTAATTTGAGGGTCGAGTTGATGTCGGATATTAGTAATTTTTGTATGGGTGAACTCGTGGTTGATTGGGAGTTCGTATTTTATGACTTTTATCCGATTTCGAGACGTGGGCCCGGATCAACCTTTTAGGATGGATTTTATAATTTTTGTTAAAGTTTTGATTTCATTAATTAGATTAGTCTATTATAGTTGTATTTATGATATGTAATTATTTTTGGTTAGATTTGGGCCATTCGGAGTTGAATAATCTAGGAAAAGGCATTCTTATTGATTGATTGAGCTTGATTTGAGGTAAGTGGCTTGCCTAACCTTGTGTGGGGGAAATTCCCTTAAGATTTGCTACTGTTGTGATATGTGAGCGCCGTGTACGTGAGGTGATAAGTACGTACACGATCTATTTGTTGTAAAATCCGAGTTATTTTACTGAGTAGTAATCTGTTTTTCCTTTAATTTGAGTTATATCGTTTAAATGAGTATTAGTTTATTTTTCATTCTTAATTGAGCTATTCCAATATGTGTAGCTATCCTGTTTAGTCTAATATCGCATGTCTACGTGCTTTAATTGCTTATTTGAACTCTGTGAAGTATGCCTAGTTGATTTCCTGCTTTTCCTTGTTCTTTATCAGTATAACTGTAGAAATCTTACTGTTAACCGTTGTACTTATCGATTTGAGCTGTGTGTTTACTTTTGAGACTACGAGGCGGTTCCTCGGGAGTTCTCCCTGCACATTTACTTTTGAGACTACAAGGCGGTACCTCGGGAGTTCTCCTTGTATATTTACTTTTGAGATTACGAGACGGTACTTCAGGAGATCTCCTTGAATATTTACTTTTGGGACTACGAGACGATATCTCGAGAGATCCTCTGTTGAGTATTTACTTTTGGGATTACGAGATGGTATCTCGGGAGCTCCCGTATTGTTATCACATTATTTGTGTGTTGTTATTTCTCTATGAATTCCTTCTGTTAAATTTTCTGTTTTACTTCATTTTATTATATCATCTGTCTTGTTATTATATCCTAATATGGCCCGGACCTGACCTCGTCACTACTCTACCGAGGTTAGGCTTGGCACTTACTGAATACCGTTGTGGTGTACTCATGCTATTCTTCTGCACATATTTTGTGTGCATATCCAGATACTTCTTATCAGCCCCGCTATTAGCTGAGAGTGTTTGCTGCTGTACGGAGACTTCAAGGTATATCTGCCGCGCCCGCAGACCTCGGAGTCCCCCTCTATTCTATCATATGTCATTTACCTTCCGTACTTCTTTTATTAGACTCTGGTGTATAGAGATACTAGTTTCCTTCTGTAGCTTGTGACTCATGATGTTTCGGGTTTTGGGAAAGCTGTGTACGTCTAGCGTTTTGGTTATTGTACATGTCGAGCTGCATTATTATTGGTTATTCAGTATCTATTGCAGTTAGTTGATAAGTTTTACTTCCATTATTGGTATTTATGTAATTTGTTAGACTTACCTAGTCGTAGAGACTAGGTGCCGTCACGACATGTTTCGAAAGGGTATTTGAGTCGTGACAATTTAAATGACTTGAGACTAATATATATAACACAGATTTTACTATCCTTCCCCTTGAGCTTCCCCCATTTACACATAAATAGTGAGAATATATATATATATATAGAGGGAGAGAAAGAGAGATTTTATAATTTTATTTTAGGTTAGAAAATATTGAAGTTTGTTGAAAGCGGAAAAAATTACATCTTTGTAAAGAAAGAACCTAGTTTTTAACAACAGAAATATTTTAAAACTTTAAATTAAATTACTCAAATCTTTATATTATAAATAGAGTTTTTAAAATAAGATCAAAGGTGATATATTACAAACACATGAGTAACATCTTATTAACTTAAATTAACCTTTACTAATATAATTAATAATATTATAATTATTATGTGAAGTTAAGACTTTATGTCTTGTAAAAATATCATACTATATTATAAGCATGAACACTTTTAGGAAAAGTTATTTTACAAAAATATCCTTCAAAAGTTGAATGACCAAATTATCCTCTATTTAATATTAAAATTACATCCCATTAAATAAAAAATTAAAATTAAAACACCACCCATTAAATGGTTTATTTGAACTAAATAACAGTATAGGCTTATTGCTATGTTAGTTTCGCCGGATCAATACCCTTAAAATATTAAATTAGGATCCTATTAAATGTAAAAACATTAAAGAAATAACATTTTCAACGTCTCTCCACTTACCTATCATTATTGTATTCTTTAAAGCACTTAAATTGTAGAGTTAATCTCCGTAAATACAATAATGTCATATGAATGTGAGCAATATGAAGAGACTAACTAAATAATATTGCATTTGGTGTTATTCTGATGGATATATGTAAAGCCTTAACGTATTTTGAGTTAACTCTTCATTTCGATAGCTTGACTGTTTAAATTCCTAAATGTTTAGAAATATTACATGCATGAGACCCAATGGTCTCTATCAGAACGTGCGATGTCAAAAGAGATGCTCCCCAGCATAAGTAGTTTCTTGCTTACTATTATCCGCTAAATCTTAGCTATGCCGGATAAAAATTAATTGGAAGCAGAGATGTTTTTCTCAAGTTTCATCACAGAAAAAAAGGTACAATATTTAATGTGCATATGAAAGCTATTCATGCAAATAAAGAAGCATATACATGATTTGATACTTGCTCGCTCCCCTTCATCCCAGGTTTATGTACTAGACACGATTTCAGATTTTGTATATAATGGAAAACTTATGTCTTTGGCTTCTATTATCTCTTGATAATAGAAATTTGTTTCTGATTTTTATATATCAGATTTTGGTTTGGATTAAGGGAAGTGGTGAAGGCATGTTATGTAGCAGTATGAGACAAAATATACATGTTTTCGAGATGGCAGTAAGAACTCAAAAAACAAATTCAGGATATATACCGTTCAAATTAAGTGTCATTCTCCATATTTTTTGTTTTTTCTTTATCTTTTATTTTGAAAAAATATACTCATTTTTTCTTCTTTAACTATTTTATAGTGTCTATCGTTTGCTTTACTTTGGAATCAAAGTACATTGCTATACTTACAGTTTAGGCATGTACGATCAACTTTATCTTCTTTTATTCCTTGAAATCGTACAAGCTTGTTTGTTAATTTTTAATGTGTTTAATTTATGTTTTCTGCAAAGTTTATTTTTTCTTGGTGAGTAAAAAGGAGTCCTACTCAAAAGAAAAATTCAGACATAATTAGTAAATGAGAGACTATGTTAAAGTTTAACCTTTTATGGTAAGAGGAGTAGACTGAAGTATCATATATATATTTAGTTAAATTTTCTGTCATTGCTTTTGGTCATCTTTATAGTATTGCATTTGTTTGATTGCAAAGTAATTTGGACACTCTCTTTCAGCCTAAATAGTTTGTATAATTTGGATCTCTGTATTAAAAGGCGTTTCTGGGGCGAGCCCCAGGGCGAGGCGTACCAAAAAGGGCGCGGGGCGATGGTGTGGGGCGAACGCCTCTCCACTATTCAAATACTTCTAGGAAGCTATTGAAAGGAATCCCTCTCATGCACCTCTTTCAATTGCATATTCGGTTTATCTGTATGACCATTTTGAAGATTATAACTCCAGCTTCTACCATATGGTTATACAAGGATACGACATCCACTAATTTTCCAACCTTGCAGTAACCATGAATCAAAATCCAATATGTTACAACATCAGGTAATATATGAGCAACAAGAGGGTTTATAGTAGCCATCAATCAAACAGCTATACGTAACGACATTAGGAGATGGACCTTTCTCCAGCATTTCAGAGAATATATAGTGACATTGCATCATCCATTCTACCTTCTTTGCAGAATGCGTACGTCAATAAAAATGGTCATGGAGATAGTGTTGTATCCAATTGGTTCGTGTTTCATCTCTTCATAAAGTTGAATGGCATTATTCAACATTTTCATGGAGCAGTAACCGCAGATCATAGTGTTGTATGTCACAATATCAAGCGGTGGCCTACACTCTAAGACCTCGTTGAACATTACCAGAGCATTTTTTAACTGACTTTCCTTGAAAAATGCATTAATGAGAACATTGTACAAGGATATATCAGGATTTATACCGGTCCTTATCATCAGCTCAAAAACCTGTGGTCCAGCAGTTAGATTGTTCCATTTGCAAAGCCCATCGATGAGAATGCAATATATAATAACATCGGGAAGAAAACCCTTCTTGAGCATCTGGAAGAAAAATGCAAGGGCTACATCATATCCTAAGTTGCTCCGACATAGCAGTTTAGGTGTCGCACCCGTGTCGACACGATACTAATATGGGTGTGGGTATGGGATCCATACCGGATCTGGTCAAACGATTTTGGATACTTTGACCACGACGGACGAAAAAATTTGATGCGATATACAATTTAATTCCCGAAATCAAAACCAAAATTAAGATAAATTTGAATAAAATAGCATACCTTATCTAGGAAATCAATCATTTTCTTATCTACAACTTGAGAATAAAAAGAAATTAACACTTTACAAGCTATACATAAGTATTCTCCAAAATTTATCATAATTTAGAAATATTATATATATATATATATATATATATATATATATATATATATATATATATTGATGAAGTAAGTGGTGTATTAATAACAAAAGCATCCGTGGATGCACGTATTACAAAATAAAAGAAGATATTAGCTCCTAAGAAGAAAGCAAAAATAAAATCTATCATAAGACTAGAGAGCTGATAAATTCCATAAATTCCATGAATTGATCAGGGTTATACATAGGGAGAGTTTAACCCAACAAAAAAGAGTGATCAAACATCTAGCCTTGAGTAGGTATCTAGCAGTTGAGATGCTATCAAAACATCTTTGATTCCTTTCTGTCCATAAGCACCACAAAATAGCAACATGAATTATAAACCAGATTTTTTTGATGGACTTCTCAACTTTCCATGAACTCCAATTCACAAAAACTTCCTTGACACTGCATGGCATTGCCCAACGCAATCCAAAAACTAAAAGAAATATGGACCATATGTCTGTTGCAACTGGACAGTGAAGAAATAAATAGCTGATTGTTTTAGAGTTGCTTTGGGACATATGGCATCTGCTAGCAAGCTAAAAACCCCTTCGGATGATATTGTCATGGGTTAGGCATGCTCCATTTAGAGTTATCCAGCAAAAAACGCTGACCTTTGGAGGCATTTTAGTCCTCTAAATTAGTTTCCAGGGCCACTGGTCAATCATTTCCTTCCTGGAGCTTAAGGTTTGATAACTAACTCTAAATGAGTATGCACCACTCCTACTGCTGCCCCATCTGAGTTTGTCCCTATCTGGAGTTGCGATGACCCAGAATGTCATCTTTAAATTTAATAAGTAATTATGTATTCTAAGACCTCAAAAAGTAGTATTTATCATTCCTCGACTTGCGTGCGCAGTCCGTACAATGTTCCGAAAAGTTTTTATGTAAAAAATAGATTAAAATGTGAAATAGAGCTTTAAAACTCAACTGAGTTGACTTTGGTCAACATTTTGAGCAAACGGACCCGGATCACTATTTTGATAATTTCGGTAGGTCCGTATCATGATTTGAAACTTGGGTGTATGCCCGGAATCGAATTCTGAGGTCCCTAGCCCGAGATATGAAATTTTGATAAAATATTAAAAGCTTGAAAGCTTAATTATTTTTAACAAATTACTAATATTGGATTTATTGACACTGGGTCCATATTTTAGTTTCGAAATCCGGTATAGGTCCACTATAATATTTATGACTTGTCTGCCGAATTTGGTAAGAATCGGAGTTGATTTGACGTGATTCGGACGTCCGGTTGTGAAAATATAAGTTTTAAAGTTTTCTTGAAAACTTCCTTTGATTTGTGTCCGATTCGTAGTTCTAGGTGTTATTTTGGCGATTTGATCGCGCGAGCAAGTTCGTATGATATTTTAGGACTTGTGGGCATGTTTGGTTTGGAGTCCCGAGGGCTCGGGTGAGTTTCGGATGCTTAACGAATATTTTTGGACTTGGAAAAAACTGCAGAAATCTGCTTCTGGTATCCTTCTCGGCATTCGCGAAGATAAAACTGGAGGCAGGTGAAAATTACTCTTCGCGTTCGCGAAGAGAGGGTTGCATTCGCAAAGGGAAGAGGGCAGTGTTCATCGCGAACGCATGGAAGCGTTCGCGTTCACGTAGAAGGAACGAGGCACAAGCTGAAGCACAAAATTTGTGCTACGCGATCGCACAAGTAAGTACGTGTTCGCGTAAGGCTGAGAAAAGGTACTCCGCGATCGCATGACCATTTACGCGATCGGGTAGAGTTAAAAGTCCGGGCAGCCAAAATGTGCTTCGCGATCGTGAAACCATTCCCGCGATCGCGAAGAGTAAAATGAACCAGGGCAAAGTTGTTGCGATGAATAAAAATCTGAAAAACAGAACTTAAGTTCTAGAAATGGGGTTTCGACCCATTTTCAACCATTTTCAATTTTTGAGCTCGGGTAAAGCGAATCTTGTGCGATTTTCACGGAAAAACATTGGGGTAAGTGTTCCTTATCCTATATTGATTATATTTCATGATTTCATACTCATTTATATCATGAATCCGTGAATTTATGGAAGAAAAATTAGATTTTTATAAAATCTTCCAAAAATGAAAATTTAAGATTTGATGGTCCATTTGACATCGGAATTTGATAAATTTTGTATGGTTGGACTCGTATCGCAACGGGTGTTCGGATTTCGTAAGTTTTTCTAAGATTTGAGACGTGGGTCCCACTATCGAATATTTTAATAAATTTTGAATTTTTATCCGGAAAATTAGTAAATTCATATGGAATTAATTTTTATGATTCGTATTGAGTATACTGAATTATTTATAAATAGATTTGAAGCTTTTGGAGATAAATTTAAAAGAAAATATTGTGGTTGAGTAATTGATTGAAATTTACAAAGCGAGGTAAATATCGTGGTTAACCTTGACTTGAGGGAATAGAACCCTTAAACTATTTGTTATGTGAAATGCATGTGAATGACGTATAGGCGAGGTGACGAGTGTCTATACGTCGTCAAATTAATTGTTTGCATAATTACTTAAAAAATCATAAATCGTTTTAAATCGTGAATTAATTAGTATAATAATTGTTTCTCTCCTATTCTTTGTCAAATATTAATTCTTGAATTCCTACATTAATTGTTACATGCTATTTGAATTATGTGTCTTAATTGTTATTTGATATTTAGCATATTAAATATTAAACTGCCTATTTTCTCCTTGATTTCCATAATAATTTGCTAATTGTCATTGTTTGTTTTATAATTAAATCATAATTATTGTATGCTTGTTGTTTTATCATTTTATATTATTGTTGTATTTATTGGAGAAATTTCTTCTATAAGAATTGGTAAATGAATATATTGGAGGATCGGGTTGCACGCCGCAACAGAATTGATTGAAATGGATATATTGGAGGATCGGGTTGCACGCCGCAACAGGCTTATTAAAAAGTTCATATTGAAAGATCGGGTTGCACGCTGCAACAGACTTATTTAAAAGTCAATATTAGGGGGATCAGATTATACGCCGCAATAGACTTATTTAAAAATCAATATATATACTTGATTAAAAATAATTATATGAGAGGATTGAAAATGAATATATTGTGAGAGCGGATTACACGCTGAAACAGAATTGATGGAAATGATAATTGGTTATGACTATTGAATTGGCTTCAATTATTATAAATGAGTTGCTTGATTTATTTCTATTATTGTTATTGTTACTAATGTTGCGTACAGGTAATGTAAGTGACCCGCCTTAGCCTCGTCACTATTTCGTCGAGGTTAGGCTCAGCACTTACCAGTACATGGGGTCGGTTGTACTGATACTACACTCTGTACTTCTTGTGCAGATTTTGGAGTTGGTCCCAACGGTGTACCATAGACTTGCTCGGATTTCAGCTACTCAAAGGAGACTTGAGGTATAACTGCACGGCGTTCGCAGTTCTGAAGTCCCCATCTACTTTACTTTAGCTGTGTATTTGTTTCCAAATAGCTTTATTTTATTCAGACCTTTATTTGTATAATTCTAGAAGCTCGTGCACTTATGACACCAAATTCTGGGATGGTATTTATACACCGTTGTTTTTATGGATTATTCACTATATTTTAGACTTTACTTTCGCAATCGTTCTTTGTTATTAATAAATTTAAAAATTGGCTAATATTATTCTAACGTTGGCTTGCCTAGCAAGTGAAATATTAGGCGCCATCACTGTCCGAAGGTGAGAATTTCGGGTCGTGATAGTTGGTATCAGAGCACTAGGTTACATAGGTCTCACGAGTCACGAGCAAGCCTGAAGGATCGGTACGGAGATGTTTGTACTTATCTCTCAGAGGCTATGAGGTTTAGGAATAATATCACCTCTTTCTTATTCTGTCGTGCGAATTTATTCTATCATCGATGATTGAACCATTCTACTCTTTTTCTCTCGCAGATGGTGAGAACACGTAATACCTCTACCGATGGACAGGGACCAGAACCTCCGGTGGCAACTATGGCCAGGGGTAGAGGTCGAGGCCGAGGTCGTGCTAGAGGCCGAGGTAGAGGCCAAGGTAGAGCTCAGTCCAGAGCTCGAGCAGCTGCACCTGTTGTAGAACCTTAGGTAGACCTTCAGGAGGAGGTTCCAGTTCAGAATGTACCAGTTGGACCAGTTCAGGTCCCAGAAGGATTGATAGCCACTCCAGTACTTCAGGACGCTCTAGTCCGTTTGGTAAGTCTTATGGAGGGCGTGGCCCAGAATGGTACATTTCTAGTGGCACCAGCCGTCTCACATGCTGGGGGAGGAGCACAAACTCCCACTACTCCCGCTCCGGAGAAGATAGATCCCAAAATCAGGCTCCAGCAGCCCCGCCAGTTAGGGTAGTTCAGCCAGTTGTTACGGCACAGACCGGTGATAGGCCCGCCTGTCTTTTGAGGCCTTATTGAGACTGGATAAGTTTACCAAGCTCTTCCTAGTTCACTTCAGTGGTACACCTTCTGAGGACCCATAGGATTATCTTGAACGCTTCCATGAGGTGCTTCGAAACACGGGTATAGTCGAGACCAATGGGGTTGACTTTGCTGTATTTCATATGACGGGTTCCGCCAAAAGGTGGTGGAGAGATTATACATTGACCCGACTAGTCGGATCGCCTGCACTTACCTGGGAGCAGTTCTCTTAGCTATTTCTGTAGAAGTTCCTCCCTATCACAATAAGAGAGGAATTCCGTAAGCAATTTGAGCGTCTACAGTAGGGCAGTATGACTGTTACTCAGTATAAGTCCCGTTTTGTAGATTTGGCCCATCATGCTATCCTTTTACTACCTACGGAGGGAGAGAGAGTGGGGAGGTTTATTGAGGGACTCACTCACCCTATCAAACTTCAGATGGCCAAAGAGACCGAAAGTGAGATTTCTTTTCAGGCGGTTGTTAATGTCGCAAGGAGGATCGAGATGGTTCTTGCACAGGAGAGAGGGTATAGGTCCGATAAGAGGCCTCGTTAGTTCGGTGGTGCCTCGTCTGGAGGCAGGGGTAATTTTGGTAGGGGTCATCCTCACAGACTGTTTCATTCAGCACTTCATGCATCTCCTAGTGCTTCAAGGAGTCACAGTCCTATTATGCCTTACTATGGACAGCCAATATTTTGTGCACATTCAGCTCCTATCAGTGCACCGCCACTCCAGAGTTACTACAGCGGTTATCCGACCCATTTGGGTCAGCTTCAGCTTTAGCAGCCATGGCATCAGGATGGGTGTTATGAGTGTGGGAACATTGGTCACATCAAGAGGTATTTCCCTAGATTGGCGAGTAACAGATCTCGGTAAGATTCTCGTGCCATCATACCGGCACTGGTTGCTTCACCGCCTGCTCAGCCAGGTAGAGGTAGTGGTCAGGCAGCTAGAGGTGGAGGCTAGGCCATTAGAGGTGGATATCAGACCGTTAGAGGTAGAGGCCAGCCAGTTAGAGGTCGTCCCAGGGACGCAGTTCAGAGTGGTGGCCCCGATTTTATGCTTTTCCAGCTAGGCCTGAGGCCGAGTCATCTGATGCTGTGATCACAGGTATTATTCCAGTTTTTCATAGAGATGCTTCAGTTTTATTTGATCCAGGATCTACTTATTCCTATGTGTCCTCCTATTTTGCTTTATATTTGGTTGTGCCTTGTGATTCTCTGAGTGCTTCTGTCTGTGTATCTGCACCGGTGGGAGACTCTGTTGTAGTAGATCATGTCTATCATTCGTGTGTGGTTACTATTGGTAATCTTGAGACTAGTGTGGATCTTCTACTTCTTGATATGGTAGATTTTGATGTCATCTTGGGTATGGATTGGCTGTCCCCTTATCATGCTATATTGGATTGTTATGCCAAGACAGTGACCCTAGCTATGCCGGGGTTTCCTTGGTTAGAGTGGAAAGGAACTCCTATTCATTCTGCCAGCAGGGTTAGTTCTTATATGAAAGCTCGGCGTATGGTAGAGAAAGGATGTCTAGCCTATTTGGCTTACATTCGAGATCCCAGTGCGGATGTTCCTTCTTTGGACTCAGTACCAGTTATTCGTGATATTCCAGAAGTATTTCCTGTAGATTTTTCAGGGATACCACCCGACAGAGATATTGACTTCTGTATTGATTTGGCTCCGGGCACTCAGCCCATTTCTATTCCACCATACCGTATGGCCCCGCCAGAGTTGAAAGAATTGAAAGAGAAGTTACAAGACTTGCTTGATCAGGGATTCATTAGACCCAGTGTCTAGTCCTAGGGTGCACTAGTATTATTTGTAAAGAAGAAAGATGGCTCTATGCGGATGTGTATAGATTATCGGCAGTTGAACAAGGCCACTATCAAAAACAAATTTCCGCTACCAAGAATTGATGACTTATTTGATCAGCTTCAGGGTGCCAAGGTATTTTCGAAGATTGATTTGCGGTCTGGTTACCATCGGTTGAATATTAGGGCATCTGATGTCCCTAAAACAACTTTTTTGACTCGGTATGGGCATTACAAATTTCTAGTGAAGTCATTTGGGTTGACAAATGTCCCAGCAGCATTTATGAATTTGATGAATCAAGTGTTCAAGCCTTATTTGGATTCTTTTGTGGTTGTATTAATTGATGATATCTTGATTTACTCCAGCAGTCGAGAGGAGCATGAGCAGCATCTTCGAAGCATGCTTCACACTTTGAAGAATAATCAGTTATATGCTAAGTTTTCAAAATGTGAATTTTGGTTAGACCCAGTTGCCTTTTGGGGCATGTTGTATCGGCAGAAGACATAAAGGTGGATCCTAAGAAGATTGAGGCTATTCAGAATTGGCCTAGACCTACTTTAGTTACAGAGATCCAGAGTTTCCTGGGTTTAGCAGGTTATTATCATCGGTTCATGGAAGGGTTTTCATCTATAGCAAACCCACTGACCAGACTGACCCAGAAAGGTGTCCCATTCAGATGGTCAGACGAGTATGAGTTGAGTTTTCAGAAACTCAAGACTGCTTTGACTACGGTGCCAGTGTTGGTATTACCCACAGGTTCAGGTTCGTATACAGTATATTATGATGTATCTCACATTGGGTTTGGTACAGTATTAATGCAAGATGGTAGGGTGATTGCATATGCGTCGCGGCACTTGAAGGTTCACGAGAAGAATTATCCTATTCATGACTTAGAACTGGCAGTCATTGTTCATGCGCTGAAGATTTGGAGGCATTACCTCTACGATGTCTCGTGTGAGGTATTTACTGATCATCGTGGCCTTCAGTACGTGTTCAAACAAAAAGATCTTAATTCAAGGCAGAGAAGATGGTTGGAGTTGTTGAAAGACTACGATATCACCATTTTGTATCACCCCGGAAAGGCCAATGTGGTGGCTGATGCTTTGAGTAGAAAGGTTGTGAGTATGGGCAGTCTTGCGTATATTCCGGTTGGTGAGAGGCCATTAGCTGCAGATGTTCAGACTTTGGCTAATCAATTTATGAGGTTAGATGTTTCAGAACCCAGTCGGGTTCTAGCTTTCACAGACGCTCGGTCTTCTTTATATGAGCGCATCAGAGAGAGCAGTATGATGATCCTGATTTACTTATCCTTAAGGACACGGTGCGGTACGGTGATGCCAAACAGGTTGATTTGGGGGAAGATGGAGTTCTGCGAATACAGGGTCGTATTTGTGTGCCTAATGTGGATGGGATTCGTGAATTAATTCTTGAAGAGGCACACAGTTCCATGTATTCTATTCATCCAGGTACCGCCAAAATGTATCAAGATCTGCGGCAACATTATTGGTAGAGGAGAATGAAAAAGGATATAGTTGCATATGTAGCTCAGTATCTGAATTGTCAGCAAGTTAAGTACGAGCATCAAAGACTTGGTGGTTTACTTCAAAAGTTAGAAATTCCTGAATGGAAATGGGAGCGTATCACTATGGATTTTGTTGTTGGACTTCCACAAACTTAGAAAAACATTGATGTTGTTTGGGTCATTGTGGACAGGTTAACCAAATCAGCACATTTCATTCCAGTGGCAGTTACCTATTCTTCAGAAAGGTTAGCTGAAATTTACATTCGTGAGATTGTCCGCCTTCACTGTGTGCCCATGTCTATTATTGCAGATCGAGGTACGCAGTTTACCTCATATTTCTGGAGGGTTGTACAGCGTGAGTTAGGCACGCGGGTGGAGTTGAGTACAACATTTCATCCACAGACAGACGGACAGTCAGAGCGCACTATTCAGATATTGGAAGATATGCTTTGCGCTTGTGTTATAGACTTTGGAGTTCCTTGGGATCATTTCTTACCACTTGCGGAGTTTGCTTATAATAATATCTACCAGTCGAGCATTCAGATGGCTCCATATGAGGCATTATACGGAAGGCGATGCCGTTCTCCAGTTGGCTGGTTTGTACCTGGAGAGGCTCGATTATTGGGTACCGATTTGGTACAAGATGCCTTGGATAAGGTCAAGATTATTCAGGATCGACTTCAAACAACTCAATCTAGGCAAAAGAGTTATGTCGACCGTAAAGTTCGTGATATTGCATTCATGGTTGGAGAAAGAATATTGCTCCGAGTTTCACCTATGAAAGGTGTAATGAGGTTCGGAAAGAAGGGCAAGTTGAGCCCTAGGTATATCAGACCCTTTGAAATTCTTGAAAGGGTGGGTGAAGTAGCCTACATGCATGCATTACCACCTAGTTTATCAACGGTTCATCCGGTGTTCCATGTGTCTATGCTCCGAAAATATCATGGTGATCCGTCCCATGCGTTAGATTTCAGCTCAGTCCAATTGGACAAATATTTGACTTACGAGGAGGAGTCGATGGCTATTCTAGCCCAGCAGGTCCGACAGTTGAGGTCTAAGAGTTATCCTTCAGTTCGGGAGCAATGGAGAGGTCAGCCGGTAGAGGCATCTTCCTGGGAGTCCGAGTCGGACATGCAGAGTAAATATCCACACTTATTCACCAGCTCATGTACTTTTTTCTAACTCTGTTCGAGGACGAATGTTTGTTTTAGAGGTGGAGAATGTGATGACCCAAAATGTCATCTTTAAATTTAATAAGTAATTCTGTGTTCTAAGACCTCGAAAAGCACCATTTATCATTCCTCGACTTGTGTGCGCAGTCCGTACAATTTTCAAAAAAGTTTTTATGTGAAAAATGGATTAAAATGTGAAATAGAGCTTTAAAACTCAACTGAGTTGACTTTGGTCAACATTTTGAGCAAACGGACCCGGATCAGTATTTTAACAATTTTGATAGGTCCGTATCGTGATTTTGGACTTGGGCGTATGCCCGAAATCGAATTCCGAGGTCCCTAGCCCGAGATATGAAATTTTGATAAAAAATTAAAAGCTTGAAAGATTAATGATTTTTAAATAAATTATTGATGTTGGATTTATTGACCCCGGGTCTGTATTTTAATTTTGGAGCCCGGTATAGGTCCACTAAAATATTTATGACTTGTCTGCCGAATTTGGTGAGAATCGGAGTTGATTTGACGTGATTCAGACGTCCGGTTGTGAAAATATAAGTTTTAAAATTTTCTTGAAAACTTCCTTTGATTTGATGTCTGATTCATAGTTCTAGGTGTTATTTTGGCGATTTGATCATGCGAGCAAGTTCGTATGATATTTAGGACTTGTGGGCATGTTTGGTTTGGAGCCCCGAGGGCTCGGGTGAGTTTCAGATGCTTAACGTCGTCAAATTAATTGTTTGCATAATTACTTGAAAAATTATAAATTATTTTAAATCATGAATTAAATATTATAATAATTGTTTCTCTCCTATTCTTTGTCAAATATTAATTCTTGAATTTTTGCATTAATTGTTACATGCTATTTGAATTATGTGTCTTAATTGTTACTTGACATTTAGCATATTAAATATTAAACTACCTATTTTCTTCCTGATTTCCATAATAATTTGCTAATTGTGAATGTTTATTTCATAATTAAATCATAATTATTGTATGCTTGTTGTCTTATAATTTTATGTTAATTATTGTATTTATTGGGGAAATTTCTTCTATAAGAATTGATAAATGGATATATTGGAGGATCGGGTTGCACGCCGCAATAGAATTGATTAAAATGGATATATTGGAGGATCGGGCTGCACGCCACAACAGACTTATTAAAAAATCCATATTGGAGGATCGGGTTGCATACCGCAACAGACTTATTTAAAAGTCAATATTTGGGGGATCGGATTGCACGCCGCAATAGATTTATTTAAAAGTCAATATATATACTTGATTAAAAATAATTATATGAGAGGATTGAAAATGAATATATTGTGAGAGCGAATTGCACGCTGCAATAGAATTGATGAAAATGATAATTGGTTATGACTGCTGAATTGGCTTCAATTATTATAAATGTGTTACTTGATTTTTTCTATTATTGTTGTTGTTACTAATATTGCGTACAGGTAATGTAAGTGACCCGCCTTAGCCTCGTCACTATTTCGTCGAGGTTAGGCTCAGCACTTACCAGTACATGGGGTCGGTTGTACCGATACTTCACTCTGCACTTCTTGTGCAGATTTCGAAGTTGGTCCCAGCGGCGTATCATAGACTTGCTCAGATTTCAGCTACTCAGAGGAGACTTGAGGTATAACTGCACGACGTTCGCAGTTCTGAAGTCCGCGTCTACTTTACTTTAGCTGTGTGTTTGTTTCCAGACAACTTTATTTTATTCAGACTTTTATTTGTATTATTCTAGAAGCTCGTGCACTTGTGATACCAAATTCTAGGATGGTATTTAGACACTGTTATTTTTATGGATTATTCACTATATTTCAGAATTTACTTCCGCGATCGTTCTTTGTTATTAATAAATTTAAATTTTTTTTAAAAATTGCTTAATATTATTCTAACGTTGGCTTGCCTAGCAAGTGAAATGTTAGGCGCCATCACGGTCTGAAGGTGAGAATTTCGGGCCGTGACAGGAGTAATTGTTGAACTATTGTGAAGGCTTCCAAGAAGTGCTACCAAGTCATCAAACTCCCACTCTTTCAGATTTCTTCTTCTTAATCTTGGGTTCCATAAGTTAACCTCCCAATTCTGCGCAACTGTAGAGTCTGGGTTAGTAGCAATAGTAATAGTCTTGGATAAGCATCTTTTAGTGTTGTATGGCCTAACCACTTATCTTTCCAGAATAAGATATGTTCCCAATTTCCCACCTGAAGGTTAGAATCAATAGTGAAGACATCCCACAGCTTCCTGATACCCTTCCACAGCCCACATCCATAGTTAGATCTAACAGTATTGGTACACCAATGATTTTGACAACCATACTTAGCTTGAACAACCTTCTTCCAGAGACCAATTCTTTCCTGATTATACCTCCAATGCCATTTCATTAGCATGCTCTTGCTATGTAAAACCAAGTTCTTTACCCCTAGACCTCCAAGTGATTTAGGAAGTGTTACCTTGGCCTATTTGACAAGGTGAAATTTATGATTCTTGCTTTTGCCTTCCCTCAAGAATGAACATCTGAGTTTATCTAGCTGCTTTTGAACTTTGACAGGAATTGGAAAGAGGGACATAAAATAGGTTGGTATGTTGTCCAACACACTATTTATGAGGGTTAGTTTGCCACCAAGAGAAAGATATTGTTGCTGCCAGGACGCCAGTCTTTTCTCAAATTTTTCAATGATCACATTCCATATCTCAGTTGATCTGTGTCTAGCACCCAATGGGAGGCCTAAGTAGGTGGTAGGGAATGAACCTGTAGTGCAACACATTATATCAGCCAACATCTCTAGTTCTGGGACCACATTAACAGGGTAAATGACACTTTTTGACATGTTAATGTGCAATCCTGACAAAGCTTCAAAAATCAACAACGTAAGATGAGATATTCAACTTGAGACTTCTCAGCACCACAAAAAATGAGGGTGTCATCAGCAAATAATAAGTGAGACACTGAAATTGTTAAGCCAGAGTTGTTGCCAACATCAAAACCCTACATCCAATGCATTTGCTTCGCTTTTTCCAGCATTTTGCTAAGTCCCTCCATCACTAGAATGAATAAGAAAGGGGACAAGGGATCCCCTTGTCTTATCGCTCTCTCAGGGGAGAAAAAGTCAACAGGGCTTCTGTTAACAAGAATAAAATATTTGACTGTGGAGAAGGTATATCTAATCCATCTGATCCATTTTTCACCAAATCCCATCTGCCTTAAAATTGAAATGAGATATTGCCAATTAATTTTGTCAAAGGCCTTCTCTATATCAAGCTAAAAGAGCACTTCAGGTTCATTATTTTTTTGCCTCCAATCCAAGACTTCATTAGCAATTAGTGCAACATCTGTAATTTGCCTGCCTTTATTAAAAGCATTCTGGTAGCCAGAGACCAACTTCCCGATCACCTTTTTAAGTCTCTCGTCAGCACTTTTGCCACTATCTTGTAGACACTACTAGTAAGACTAATAGGTCTGAAATCTTTGAGTTCAATTGCTCCTTTACTTTTAGGGATGAGAGCAATAAAAGAGGCATTAAATGACTTAACCATGTGACAGTTTCTTTGGAAGTGGTTGAAAGTCCCCATGACATCTAGTTTTACAGTATCCCAACATCTTTGATAAAAAGCCACTGTAAAACTATCAGGGCCAGGACTTTTGTCAAGTGCACAAGAGTTGATAGCATCTAGAACTTCCTCCTCTTCAAAAGCAACTTCCAAGGCATCCTTCTCTTCATTGTTCAAACAACCCAAGCCTTCAAATGTACAACTGGGTCTCCAAGTTTCATTCTCAGAGTATAGATCTTGATAAAAATCTAATATCACACTTTTAATCTGTTCCTTTTCTTTAATGATATCCTCTCTCACTTGTAGTCTGTCAATGCAGTTATACCTCCTGTGTGAATTAACTATCTTTTGAAAGTATTTTGTATTTCTGTCACCCTCTTTCAACCACAAGCATCTTGACTTTTGTCTCTATGATATTTCTTCAACCTTGGCTAATTGTTGTAACTTCATTTTTAGCTGAAGGATTTTATTTGTTTCAGCTTTAGTCTGCAGTCTTCCTTCAGTTACTTGGTCCATTAATGATAGTTCTTCCATAGCTTTGTTGGTTCCAGTGCTAACTTTACCATATGACTCCCTGTTCTAGATTGCTAAATCATTCTTTAGAAGTTTCAACTTTTGGGATAGTACAAAGTCAGGGGAGCTATTTACCACATAACCCTGCCACCATTCTTTGATCATATCACAAAACCCTTCATGTTGTAGCCACATGTTTTCAAATTTAAAATAAGAAGGTTCAGAAGTCCAATCTCCACTTTCCAAGGCAATAGGCCTATGATCAGAAACAACTCTAGGAAGGGCTAGTTGTTGAACTGAACCAAAGAGATCATTCCATTCATAAGAGATCAAAAACCTATCAATTATTGATGCCTGTAAAGAATTTTCACCCCTAGCCCAAGTGTAAAAAGATCCATGTAAAGGGAGATCCACCAAGCCCATGTATTGAATGAAGTCGGAAAATATTTTCATAGCCCTTGATCTTCTTATACAATTAAACCTTTCATTCTCAAAACGACATACATTAAAATCTCCCCCAATAATCCAACTATCATTCCATAAACCCCTTACAACAGCTAGTTCTTCCCAAAATTCAATCCTCTCCCAGTTACTATGAGGACCATATACTCCTGTGAAGCATAGTCTGAGATAAATCTGAACCCCTTCAAGCATTGTAGAGATAGAATACTTTCCTTGCAAAGGGTCAATGCAATTCCACTGTCGTTTATCCCATAGAATTATTACCCCTCCTCTATTGCCACTAGCCTTCAACTCAGTTCACTCAACCCATCTCGAGCCCCAAATTTGCCTAGCTATAGCCACAGAATAAGTTTTAGTTTTGGTTTCTTGCAAACACAAAATGTCAGGTTTCCACTTTTGAATAAGTGCCTTAATAGTGCTTTGCTTGCTCTCGTCATTTAGCCCCCTTATATTCCATTTAATAATTTTTGCTCTCATTCTGAAAAAGCTTTGTGAAACCTTCCCCTGTCAGATCCTTCACCCTTTTCATATGTAAGTGTACATTCCAGCAACCTTGCTTCTCTTTCCCCCTTGTTCTTTGGTTTCTTCCCCTCACTTCTTCTGCCCTTTTGCAACTGTATTTGTGATTGCCTCTTTTGATCCATTCTGAGGATCATATAAAAACTTTTATGTTCAAATCCAACTGAGTTAACTCCGAAAGCCTTGCATGCTTTGGTCATAGCAACCTTGGTCCAATGAGAGGTCTCAATAACCATTAGTGCATTGATAACCTGCTGTGCATGGAGGTTTTCTTCATACCTGGGTAAGGACATAGTGTCACAACTAGAGGGAGAAGAAATATCAGAATCCCGTAGACTAACCATGGAAAGATCTGGATATGTTGACGGAAGAGAGAGAAGAGGAAAAGATTGCATGTGTTCGGCTTTATCATCATAATCAATTTACTCTTCACTGGAGTCCCCATACCCAAGGTTGAAATTCTTCTCTGGGAACATAACAATTGTTGGTTGATAAGAGGACTGAGAAGGAGGCTTGTCAATTTTTGTTTTAGTCCCCTTGTGAAAAACTGTATATGGGACTTTAAGTGATTTAAGAGACTGGGCTGGCCTAATAGCTATCCACTCTTTCTTTCCTATCACTCTAAAGAGACCATTGGGCCTCTTCCCTATTTTGCCTTTAGAATAATAATTATGGTCCAGCAGACTAGGGGTAGCTTACTTGACTAGCTGTTTGACCTCCTGTTGGACATGGTTATGAGATGGCTCAACCCTAGAGTTAGGTTTAGAATTTAAAATATTTGACAACGTGGGACTCAAAGCATTCTTCTCTTTGGACCAAAGGTTGCAAGACCTATGGTTATTCAATTGAGACTTTGCATCTTTCCCGGCGATGGCGAGTTTAGAATGGTTGTCTGCAATGATAGAGATTTCAAACACCAAATCACCCACAATTAAATCTAGTTTGCTCAGAGGCTCCTGATCTGAATCATTAATACAAATACGAGCCCAAAGAAGATTATTTCTTTTCTTTGTGTCTTCATCAAAATCTATGTAGCCACCACATCGATCACCAACAAACCTCAGTGTTTTCTCTGACCAGTCATGCAATGGAACACCGAAGGCCGTGATCCATCGACCAGTTGAAGAAGGGGTGGTAGGAGATGGCTTAAACATTCCCAGCATGTCCCAATTGATAGAATGAATAGATTGCTAAGGCGTTAATACTATATATGATGGTTTATTAATGATGTTCTATGTACACCAGTAACAAACCTTTATTGGATTTTCAGGTACTTTAGATGATGAGCGATTCTTCTGCCTGAAAAAAATAAGCAAAAAGGACGTTAAGCACAATTAAACTTTAAGAAGACAATGAAACCGAGAGGATAAATGACTGATAACAACAACATTGTTGCTACAACTGGAAGTGCACACATAAGAATCACCTGATTATTGATGCTTAGATTTGCATGGAAGATAGCACTGAATGCTGAATTGCATGCCCTCCGGTCTGTATTATACTCCATCAAACCCAATGCCAAAAATTTAAAAATACATGACAGTTGAAAATAAAAATAGAAACTTAATTAATAGATATTGAAAATTAAATACCACATATACATGAAGCTTCAACTGTACCGTTAGTGCACAAGCTATCACCATAGCATATAAGAACGAGTGTGGAGAAGGTGAGCAATACCAACTAATAAAATCAACAAGGCATCAAATACCCCGAAGCAAGGCCAATGTATAGCCTCAAGTTTACAATCATGACCTATTCAGATACTGATACTGCACGAAAGGTAAAAGAAGACATAAAACTCACTCATATCTTCCTCTTGAAGGAGAAATTCTATCAAAACTCAAAAGGCTGCACCATGTTAAGTCCAGATAAGCAGTCGACGTCTTCTAAGGTTCATCAGAAGCTAAGTGATGAACATATATATAGGGAGAAGAAACCTTCTTCTTGTTCTCAAAAAAAAGCTCTTTGCCGCCTAGTTTGCCTAGTCTTAGGTCTTCGAATAACAACCTCCTACTCCTCTTCAACATCATCCTTCTCGTGTTCATCAATGTCACTGATTTCCAATACCTAGCTTCTCAATTTCAAGCTCAAAATCTGCAACAACATTTTCATTCTCTTGTACATTTCCAGAATTTCCATCTCCACTCAGTAAAACAACTGCAAGAAACTTCTTCTACTCTTCATCGTCAGCATTCTGAAGATTATCCTCATCATCTGTTTCTTGAAGAAATGTCTCGAGTGAGTATTGCGCTCTAGTGCTCTTACATATAGCATCTTCATTATCCATATCTATGATGGATCTCCTTAAATTTGCAATATTGTTACACTCTCCTACTGAAAGATCTTCAATGCCATCTCCCCCTTCACTAAATACAATCCTCTTGTTATGTGAAATTCCACTTTCAGGTTCAGTATCCAAAACAGATTCTCTCTTCTTGAGTTCAGTAGAGGAGATTTTATTCACGTCTTCTGGACAAAGCTCCAGAAGAAGCTCTATGGAAATGAATGGATTCACCATGTATATGTTACATCCCGTACTTTTTTATGTTGGATTTATCATAAGATAATTGATATAAGTTCAATGACAAGACTAATTTAGAGGTTATAAGTGCTTATGATATTTATATCAAGTGATAAGTAAGTGTTGTAAAGGTCATAGGGTAAACAAATCGAAGAAAGCGAGGTTCGTTGATGTTTGATATTTTGGGATAAAATACGGTCCAAGCTATAATACTCCATATTTATGGACTAGTATCATACAAGGTACCACACGATCATGATAGTAAAGTATATGAAACACATTAGTATTTAAGTGAATCGAGACCTGGAAATTATTGTGTGAATAATTAGTTAATTGTTGGTAAAAAGTCATGGAATATGGAATTAGTTATAAGTAGATAAGTGTCATTTGTATGAATCCATGTGGAATCATGAGGATAAGGGGGCTCATGATTAATCAACTTTATAAGGAATAAGGTGGCAGTAAGTAGGGAATTCAATATTGACTAGGCAAGTCTTGGAGCTAGGTGGCAAAATTAGGGTGTTTTGGTGGCTTAGTCATCAAATTATTGGGGTGGATAAATGATTAAAATATTTGGATAGGCTTGACTTGATAAGCCTCCCAATGTGGCAGCCAAGGAAAGCCCAATAAATGACTCTTAAGTCATAGAGAAAGATGGCACATTTAAGAAATTGGTGGATAAGTTAGGTGGGAACATCACCCCCCGCGTGGCAACAAGTAAAAATGACTCAAACATCCAAATGGTGACTCTTTGGTTTATGGGATTAGGTGGCGTTTTAGGGAAAATTGTGGGCTGCCACATGGCATTGAGTTGGCAAAAGGTGGCACCAATATAAACATGAGTCATAGCACTTGGTGTGCCTTGCTTACACGTGAAATGGAAGCCTTAAGCCTTTATGTTATAATTCTTTTGTAAATTTGAGATATAGAAAGGAGGTGAAAATCTTTCCTTCCATTGTTGGGGAGTCTCTTACTTTAGAAACATAGCAAAAATATACATCCATGATACTCTATATGTCCAGCAACATGAAATATGCCATGATCATAAGAAGTGCTTAGTTCTTGTTCAAAGATTTGAAGTAGCAAAAATTGTTCTTGGAAAACTCAAGTGAAAGTCGTTGATAATTTCATCAAGTAAGGTATGTTAAGGCTATCACTCCTTTTCTTTTGGCATGATCCAAGTAACGATACATAAACGTAATGTTATTCCATAAATAGTTCTACTCTTAGCAGTTAAGGATGTCTATGTTATTCATTCCGGTAAAGTTATATTCAAGTATGTCTAAGTACGTTCCTAAGTCTCTATTGAGGTATATGATAAAAATGTTAATGTTCATAATGGTATTATATGCATGCATCTTCGTGCATTTACCACAACGCTACGGCCGGTTGGGCAGTCATGCATTTACCACCGAGCTACGACCGGTTGGGCAGTTACACATTTACTACCGAGCTACGGCCGGTCAGGCAGTCATGCATTTACCTCCAAGCTACGGCCGGTTGGACAGTTACACATTTGCCACCGAGCTACGGCCGGTCGGGCAGTCATGCATTTACCACCGTGCTACGGCCGGTTGGGCAGTGATACATTTACCACTGTGTTATGACCGGTCGAGCAGTTACCACTGATCAGTTTGGCAGTCGTGCATCATACGATATGGATAATAGTCTCAAAGAGAAGAATTATATATAAGTATAATAAGTATGCATAAACAGAGATTGAGGTTGATTCTTATATTTCTTTAATTAATGTTGACTTATGGATATATTTCACTTCTGTCTTACATACTTAGTATATTATTTTGTACTGACGTCCTTTTGTTGGGGACGCTGCATTCATGCATGTAGGTATAGATAATCAGTTTGACAAGCCCTCATAGTAGACGAGGTTAGCATTCGGCGAAGGATCAATAAGACTCCACATCATTCGGAGTGCAGCCGAGTCTATAAGTTATCGTGTCAGAGTTTTTCTACAGACTTATGGGTAGGCCGGTACCCTGTTCCATTTGATGTCGAATAATCTTAGAGGCTTTGTAGATAGAGGTTCATTTTGTACAGTATGTCATAGGCCTTGACGGCCCATATGTATTCATTTTTTAAGAACGATGGTTCATTGATACAACGTTTTCCACTAATAGTTATACATTATGAGCTGTGGCCATGTTGGCCCATGATAATTACAGAAGAAAATAATAAGTTAAAGAATGGTTAGCTCGAGCCAGTACGGCACCGGGTGCCAGCCACGCCTCCGTAGGTTTGGGGCGTGATAGTATAGTAGCTAAATTTCTTTGGATCTTTGAAATCCACTCCAGTAATTTCCATAAGGGAGTCCTATTTTCAATGAATTGTCATGACCCAGCCTAGGGCCGCAACGGATAACCGACACTAAGTGTCGATCATCACTAAACCTATTGATAATCTACTAATAATAAATTTAAACGGATAAACTGAACAAGCATAAGCATAGATGATAAGAATTTTACATTTGGAAAGCTCATAAGGCTAACACGAGCTGACATATAAAAACATACTAACTGCACATGTGCATATTTACAAGCCTCTAAGAGTGCTGAATTGAAAAAGTATTTGACGTAACATGGTCCCGTCATACCCAAACTAGCTCACTGTACACATACCCAAAAGATAAATAACTCTAGGAGTAAGCGGAGTGACTCCAACAGCTGGTGGATGTCCTACTGATGTGGCTCAAACGTTGATCTATATGTACCTACGCGGCATGAAATGCAGCACCCAGGAAAGGATGTGAGTATGATATCTACAAAAGTATGTACGGTGGTAAGCATATGTAAAGCATACTAAAGTATGATTGTAAGATGGAAATCTGAATAGCTGAAAGGTAAACAAGAGTCTGAACTAGCAACTGATCTGGAATTGAATTGAAGTTTAAGCTAAAACTGTGCTGAAACTGAACAATTATCTGAACTAGTACCTGTCTGGTGTTATGGGTTATATCCCCCCAATCAGATAATTGTAAAATTGAACTAGCCTCATGTATAGTCATGTAATGCAAACTGTAGCTATATACGCATATATAACATGCCTGACTGGTGTTATGAGCTATATCCCCCAGCAGGTAAATATATAATTAACAGGTCTGACTGGTGTTATGGGTTATCTCCCCCAAGCATATAATCAATAGGCCTTGTTAGCATTATGGACTATCTCCCCCAGCATATAATCAATAGGCCTCACTGGCGTTATGGGCTATCTCCCCCCAGCATATAATCAATAGGCCTCACTGGCGTTATGGGCTAGCTCCCCCAGCATATAATCAAATAGGCCTCGTTGGTGTTATGGGCTTTATCCCCCAGCATAATCAATGTAAGAATGTATAAGGCATAACACATGTGGAAACATCATATGAACTCAAGAGATCATGAAGAAAATTATAAATGGAATCACAAACGTAATCTGATGCTCGTCGTTCATAAGTTAAACGGAGGATCCTATCCCTATTTTAGGGAGAAACTGAGTATGTACATGAGAAACTAAGGTTAATTAACTCATTAGGGTTCCTCTACAATCAATTTAGAACCAAGGAACTCAAAAACTTTCCAACTCAAAATATTTCCAAAATTTTTGATGGAGTTTCCCTAAAACTGGATGATCCAAAAACAACAGCAGGCACCACAATATATACGGGAATAGATACCTGGCCAAGATGATCAAGATTTGTCCAACTCTTCGAATTTTTAAAATTTTGGCAGAGTTTTCCCTAAAACTGGATGATCCCCAAAAATAATAGCAAGCACCACAATATACACGAGAATGGATACCCCGCCAAGATGATAACGTCAAACTAAACAATAGTATCAAACGATCGACAAAATGGAATTGTGAATGAAATATCGACTCATAGTGGCTAACTTGTGACATAAAAGTCTAAATATGATTTAGAAATAATCTAAGCATCGACACATGACAATTAAGCTTATATAATCTTAAATGAAGCTATTAGGATCATATGGGGGTTAGGTATACATAAAAATATCGAAGGAACGGAACAAACGGAAATCTAGATAGCATAGGCCAAATTAGCGATTTTTCCTTTTGTTTTTGTTATGTTTTGAAGTTCCAACCTAAACTATTTTCTTCTATAATTCACATATTGAATTGAATAATATAAAAGGATACAATACATACTGATATTTTCCTTGAACAACCCTTAAAAGATCAAGAAAAAAGTCTAGAACATAGCTAAACCAAATCATGCCGAAAATGAAATGAAAACCCTACATACCTCTTGTGTTCTTGCTTCCAAACCTTGTTCCCTTTGATCTACACCCTTACTTATGTTTGTATAGCTATGTCCTAAGGATCGCGTTGATGTGTTCGCTTCTTAATTTTGAGTTGCGGATGATGGAAGTACTTCAAAACCCTAAGGATGTGTTTAGGAGGTCTAGAGAGAGTTTTTATGTCTGATTTGGGTCGAAATAAGCCTTAGAGATGAAGGCTACAACTTTATATATCAAGATAATCCTCAATCGGTCTTATGGGTCCCAAAGGGAGCTGCTTGTACAGTCTCGCGAAAACGTGAATACCTCTCCACTCAGTCATCGTATTGACAAACGGCTTAATGAGTTGAAAACTAGACTCGTAGATCTTCAATTTGGTGGGTGGATCACCCCGTAATTCCATGAACATTGAGAGAAAATCTTAGTAATATTAGACCTAAATTTTAAATAAAATTATGAATGTAACTTGTCACAACTTTTGTCGGCTTTTGTTTCCTAATTCGTTTGACTTCAAAAATTAACACACGACTATAATACGACTAAAATTATCACGACCCGAAATTTTCATCTTCGGACGCCATGCAGTTATACCTTAAGTCTCCTCTGGTAGCTGAAATCCGAGCAAGTCTATGGTACGCCGCTAGGACCAACTCCAAAATCTGCACAAGAAGTGCAGAGTGTAGTATCAGTACAACTGACCCCATGTACTGGTAAGTGCTGAGCTTAACCTCGACGAAGTAGTGACGAGGCTAAGGCGGGTCACTTACATTACCTGTACACAATATTAGTAACAACAACAATAATAGAAATAAATCAAGTAACTCATTTATAATAATTTAAGCCAATTCAGCAGTCATAACCAATTATCATTTCCATCAATTCTGTTACAGTGTGCAACCCGCTCTTTACAATATATTCATTTTCAATCCTCTCATATAATTATTTTTAATCAAGTATATATATATATATATTGACTTTTAAATAAGTCTATTGCGGCGTGCAATCTGATCCCCCCAAATATTGAGTTTTAATAAGTCTGTTGCGGCGTGCAACCCGATCCCCTAATATGAACTTTTTAATAAGTCTGTTGTGGCGTGCAACCCGATTCTCCAATATATCCATTTCAATCAATTCTGTTGTGGCGTACAACCCGATCCTCCAATATATCCATTTACCAATTTTTATAGAAGAAATTTTCCCAATAAATACAACAATTAATATAAAATTATAAGACAACAAGCATACAATAATTATGATTTAATTATGAAACAAACAATGACAAATAGTAAATTATTGTAGAAATTAGGGAGAAAATAGGCAGTTAAATATTTAATATGCTAAATGTTAAATAACAATTAAGACACATAATTCAAATAGCATGTGATAATTAATGCATGAATTCAAGAATTAATATTTGACAAAGAATAGGAGAGAAATAATTATTATAATAATTAATTCATGATTTAAAACGATTTATGATTTTTTAAGTAATTATGCAAATAATTAATTTGACGACGTATAGATACTCGTCACCTCGCCTATACGTCGTTCGCATGCATTTCACATAACAAATAGTTTAAGGGTTCTATTCCTTCAAGTCAAGGTTAACCACGATACTTACCTCGCTTTGCAAATTTCAATCAATTACTCGGCCACAACTTTTCCTTTTAAATTTGTCTCCAAAAGCTTCAAATCTATTCATAAGTAATTCAATATACTCAATACGAATCATAAGAATTAATTCCATATGAATTTACTAATTTTCCGAATAAAAATCCGAAATTCATTAAAATATTCGACAGTGGGATCCACGTCTCAAATCTCGGAAAAACTTACGAAATCCGAATACCCGTTCCGATACGAGTCCAACCATACAAAATTTATCAAATTCCGATGTCAAATGGACCTTCAAATCTTAAATTTTTGTTTTTGGAAGATTTTATAAAAATCTGATTTTTCTTCCATAAATTCACGGATTCATGATATAAATGAGTATGAAATCATGAAATATAATCAATATAGGATAAGGAACACTTACCCCAATGTTTTCCCGTGAAAATCGCCCAAGAATCGCCTTACCCGAGCTCAAAAATTGGAAATGGTTGAATGGGTCGAAACCCCATTTCCAGAACTTAAGTTCTGTTTTTTCAGATTTTTACTCATCGCGATCGCGGGAATGGCTTCGCGATCGCGAAGCACATTTTGGCTGCCCAGATTTTTAATTCTACGCAATCGCGTAAATGGTCATGCGATCGCAGAGTAACTTTTCTCAGCCTTACGCGATCGCGTACTTGCTAGTGCGATCGCGTAGCACAAATTTAGTGCTTCAGCTTCTGCCTCATTTCTTCTACGCGATCGCAGCTTTGCCCACGCATTCGCGGTGCACTAGGAGTTAGCCTTCTGCTATCGCGTGCCTGTCTTCGCAAACGCGAAGGGTAAAACTCACGACTCACAATTTTCTCTTCGCGATCGCAGGAATGGCTTCACGATCGCGAAGCACAATACACCAGATGACAGCAGAAGCTCAAAAATCAGATTTTCTAAGTTCAAAATCATCCTGTGGCCTATCCGAAACTCACCCGAGCCCTTGGGGCTCCAAACCAAACATGCACCCAAGTCCTAAAATATCATACGAACTTGCTCGCGCGATCAAATTGCCAAAAAATACCTAGAACTACGAATCGGACATCAAATCAAAGGAAGTTTTCAGGAAAACTTTAAAACTTATATTTTCAAAAATCGGACGTCCGAATCACGTCAAATCAACTCCGATTCTCATCAAATTCGGCAGACAAGTCATAAATATTATAGTGGACCTATATCGGGCTCCGGAACCAAAATACGGACTCGGGGTCAATAAATCCAACATTAGTATTTTCTTAAAAATCATTAAGCTTTCAAACTTTTAAGTTTTCATCAAAATTCCATATCTCAGGCTAGGGACATCGGAATTCGATTCTGGGCATACGCCCAAGTCTCAAATCACGATACGGACCTACTGAAATTGTCAAAATACTGATCTGGTCCGTTTGCTCAAAATTTTGACCAAAGTCAACTCAATTGAGTTTTAAAGCTCTATTTCACATTTTAATCCATTTTTCACATAAAAAATTTTCGAAAAATTGTACGGACTGCGCACGCAATTCGAGAAATAATAAATGGTGCTTTTCGAGGTATTAGAACACAGAATTACTTATTAAATTTAAAGATGGTATTTTGGGTCATCACAAAAATACCTCATAATATCACCTCTTTATCATGTTAATCACCCTAGTAACACCCCAAAAGTACGGGTTATAATATTCCCAACTTTTCGTTTTCGACGAAACTTATTTTTTTCGAATTGAATAACATGATTAACTTACTTTATGTACTTTCAAAGATGATCTAATTTCCCAGCATACATCAACTGACTTACGACGTACTTTTACGTACAAAAATATATGGGCCGTAACATGAATCAACAATGATCTTGGAGCCATCTCCAAAATTATATTGTTAGTAAGTGTTACCTACCATGGCTTCTGCTAGATTGTTAGTATAACAAGGCAGGGATATTGAAAACCATAACAATAGTGTGGTGATCCCTAGAGATACCACATTCAGTCTTCTCCATTTCCATTGAGCATCTATCTGTATTAAGTTTGAAAGAATATTTCTCTTATTTGTGCAATACATTGGGAAAGAAATCAGTTTTATCAATAGTTGTCCACTATAGTAAAGATTTTCTTCCAATTAGAAGTTATCTTGGTCTCATCAAACTCATTAGCTATAACAAACTTCATATTAAAGCTGAATCATGTATAACTTTATCAGTAGAAAATACAAATATTCAGCTGAGATATCTAGAATCACATTTTTATCCAGTTTTTCCCAAATATCTTGAAGTTGATTCCCTGAGCTCCTGCCCCACCAAGATTACAATAGGTTCTTAATATTGTGATCATTATAATTAATCTCAAAACACTTAGCAAAAACGTGAACCAATTATTCCCTATAATGAAGTAGGCTTTCTTCCTTTAATTGGTACTAATAGTTCCAACTTTTATTATACATTTACGGAAATTCAACATACTCTGAATGACTAAGACAACTTTAAAATCTTTATGGGACATTAAAAAATATATCAACCTGGAATTTTGGAAAGTATCTAAGAAATTCGAACTCAAATAGTCTATTGGTATATCATATCCTAAATAAAGACAAATTAATGAAACTTCAAGAATTCCAAGAGTTCTTAGTAAAATTCAGCACTCGGGCATTTTTAAGGGTCACCAATCAGAATAACCATACAATCATTTTCAAACAATAGAGGTCCAACAGCCAATTTAGGGACCAAAACTACTATTTTCGAAAGATTTATTTTAATCATTTGGAGAATGTGTAATATCATTCACATCAAACTAAAGAAAACAGAGAGAAGGTAAACACAATCTACATGAGTTACATGAAAATCGCGAACATAATCCTCAAGATATGAATTATTGTAATAATTAATGCTTCAAAATCACACGAGTAATAATATCTCTAGTCGGTTACAAAATAAAGTGTTAATTCAGCTAACCAACATATGAAACTCTAATCCAAATCTAATTATAATTATTCAATCCCTTCTCTTCTATGTAACCTAGCTCTTACCCAAAAGGTATGTGACAAACAATATGTTATTCTGGATATTGATATCGTTTCATCTCGTGGGTATTCCATATTCTGCTATAAATTATTTTTTCTTTGATGTTTTAACATATTAAAATCCCGATATTTATAAAGTCAACTCTCGGTCGAACCTCTCAATCTTCCAAACCTTTAACTTTTCAGCTATCACAAAAAAGGATCAAATCAACTTACGGACCTCCAAATCAATATCCGGACATACGCTTAGGTCCAAAATCACCGTACGAATCTATTGGAACCATCAAAATACCATTCCAAAGTCATCTACATAAAAGTCAAACTCCGGTCAACTCTTTCAACTTCAGCCCTCAACCCTAGGACTAAGTGTCCTAATTCACTCCAAAACCCTCCTGAAACTAATCCAACCACCCCCTTCAAGCTACATAACCATAAATGCACATAAAAGAAGCAATAAATAAGGGAACATGGCTACAATACATAAAATGATCGGTCGAGTAATTACATAAGCACATCATCCAGAACACCTAGCCTACTTGGTGATCCTGGCCAAACCGTCTCGACCTATGATAGCCCGCCATATCATCAATTCAGGTGAGAAAATATTTCCACCTCAGCCACTCACAAAAGAAACACACCCATTAGTGGCCATTGATCAAATTTATCAACGGCTCGGATTAATCGTACTTTTTCTTTTAAAATTATTTCTGTCAATATTAATCCCAACCATTGGATCAAAATGATCCAACAGCTCTCATTTAATCTCCCATAATTAGTTTACCTTTTATTTTATCTGACGTATCCTGAGCCATTAATTTAATTCATCGAATAGTTCTTACCCTTTAAACATATCTAAACAACTAAAACCTAAATCATTTACAACCCACACCAACCGCCTCCCTTTAAACATATTCCAATGCCACACCAATTGTCGTTCCCGTATCCTTTCTCCAGTCAAGACATAATGTCCAAAACCACGAATCAAGCCGATACTTTCCCCTTCCTCTTAGTGAATGGCATATGTCACGCACATGTACAATGCTGAGTGTGAGAGTGTGTGATAATTGTGAGGCTTTAAGCCAAGCGTCGTGAGCGTGCTGAGAGTATGATTGGGGGATAATTTATAACGACCCGACCGGTCATTTTGAGTATCAGTATTCCGATCGGTGGTTTGGAACTTTGAATAGCTTCATATTATGTATTACGATTTACATGCGTGGTTGGTTTGATTTTCGGGAGGTTCTGGATTGATTTGGAAGAGAATTTTTCATTTTTGGAGGCTTAAAGTTGAAGAGTTGACCTAGGTTTGACTTTTATGTAAACGGTCTCAAATTAGTATTTTTATGGTTTTGATGAGTTTGTATAGTGATTTTGGATTTAGGTTTATGCCAGTATTTAGATTTGAAGGTTCCTATGTTGGTTTGTCTGTATTTGAAAATTGGAAACTTGAAGGTATAGAAATTCATAGGTTTGATCATGAGTTGACTTTGAGGCTAACAGGTTCGAATTGTTATTCCGGGATTTTGAATAGGTCTGTTTCTTTATTTGCAACTTATGTGAAAATTTTGGTTTCATTCCAAGTTAATTCGGTAGGATTCAGATGCGTTCGTCGAAGTTTGAAGGTTTGAAAGTTAAGAGAATGATTTTGATCTTTGATTCTTAGTTTTGACGTTTTTCACGATGTTTCCAACTTTTGGATAAGATTGGATAATGTGTTTAGACTTGATGATATGATCGGACAGGGTCCCAGGGGCCTCGAGCGTGATTCAAGGTGGTTTCGGACAATGTGGGTGATGTTTGAGTTTCTCATTGTTTTAGTAGGTGAGAATGTTCTCAGAGATCACGGAATGACTATCGCGATCGCATAGGATATTGTGGGTTTCGGTCTTTTGCTTTACACGTTCATGGAGAAGTGCCATGTTCGCATTGTGTTGGTTCCAGGTATACCGTATTTGCGTACTTCTGTCACGTTCACGAGGTGTTAGCAATGGCGGGGAGGATGCTCACCTTCGCATTCACGATGTATATATCACGTTCGCGATGTGGAGGACTTCTGGTCATCACGATCTCAAGGTGAGGATGCGATCGCATAGACCATTTTTTGGTTAGAGGCAACTTTGTGCTTCGTGAACCCTGCCCCCGGGGTTTCTTCCGCGTTCGCTATGGTACCCGTGGGCATATTTCATAAAATGTTATTTTCGGACTTTGAGCTTATTTTAAAATATTTTGAGATTGGGAGCTTGGATGGAGGTGATTTTCACCCACTTGTATTGGGTAAGTATTCTTGACTCGGATTTAATAATTATTAATAATTTTATCTTTGATTTTGGCATTTTATGACGAATCTAAGGGAGAAAATTGAGGGATTTGGCAAAACTTTTTTAAAGTGAAAAATAAAGATTTAAACCTTGATTTGGAGTCGGTTTTAGATGAAACATGTATATTTGGACTCGTATTGGAATTGATTTTCAAGATTCGTGAGTTTTATCGTGTTCCGAGATATAGTCCCGAGTCGATTTTTTGGTTGACTTTTAGTATTTGATTAAAAATTTGACCTTTATCATTTGAGTTTTATTCTTATGGCATTATTTGATATTATTGAGTTGGTTTTTTTCTAGATTCGAGCCGTTCGTATGTTGATTCATGCGGGATGAAATTCTTAGAGTATTGATTTAGCTTGTTTGAGGTAAGTGTCTTTCCTTTCTTTGGTTGAGGGAATTTTTCCTACAAATTGATATTGTTTCCTACATGCCGGGGTGATTTATATATGAGGTGATGAGCGTGATACAGTGCATACCTATTTGTGAGCGGGGTTGGTGGAAGTTATATTTGTTGAACCTATTTAATTGGTAAAGTTTATTTATTTCCCTATCCCGGTTGTGCACCCTTACTGTTGATATTCTTTAGCATGAAATTATCTTTCTGGAATATTTTTCTGTATTATACATGTTATTGAGCTGAACAGGTCTTGCAAAGTGAGTATCTTTTGACTTAAAACCTCGTCACTGCTTCTCTGATGTCAGTCAAGATACTTATTGAGTACATGGGACTGGTTGTACTCATACTATACTTCTGCACTTTGCATGCAGATTCTGGAGCTGAGTAGTTGTGGAAGACGGAGCTTTACATTGAAGACGTACCAGTATTCCCGATTCGAGCTACCATTTGCTCATGGTAGATTAGAACCTCATTTCTATTTATGTAACCTTCAAATAGATATTGTATTTTTGTTACTAGCTTTATAAATTTAAATCATAGTAGCTCATGACTTGTACTACCAGCCCTTGGAGTAGTTATATCGAATTATTTTTGCAGTTTTAGTTATAATATTGATGATTTCTCATTATAGCAGTGACTTATATTGTTTAGGCTTACCTAGCAGGTTGGTTAGATATCTTCATGACTTGGTAGGTTTTGGGTCGTGATAAGTTGGTATCAAAGATATAGGTTCATAACAAGTCACGAGCAAGTGTCTAGTAGAGTCTTGCGGATCGGTATGATAATATATATACCTATCTTCGAGAGGCTACAAGGCATCTGGAAAACTTCCTTCTTCCTTATCGTACGACTTTGTTTCAGCATGGAGCTTATATTTTTGATTTTCTTCCATTCACTTGTATGTAAAGTTGAGCACTCGATATCAGTTGTGCGAGATGTGTTTTCTGCATTGTGGAGGTAGGCCAGTCTGGAGGACTTGAGGCCAGGTCAGAGCGTAGATTGAGCTTGGTAGTTTCAGTTGTGTGGGTATGTGTATTTAGACTTATATGTCTGGTAGTGTCCCTAGGAGTGGGATTGATAGCTTAGTGAATTGCGAGATAACTATATGATGAGTATTATGTGACTGAGGATTATGCTTAGAGGGTTTCGATGTGATGAGAAGAATTGGCTCGGGATGCAAACGACTATGGATGCTTGATTTCTGTCTTGATATGTTATATAGTCTCGAGTTATAAGTGTGTTGAGAGATCTTTTATGTAAGGCCCCATAAAACTTTACCTAAAATCCGGGGTTTCGTGGTGTCTAAGTGGACTTATGTTTTGAACAGTGCGTTGGGGAGTTGAAAATATTTGGAAGTACAAGGCGTTTATCTGTCGCAGAACTGATCTGCGGACCGCAGATCTGTCACAGACTGAAGCAGAAATTTGGGCAAAATATTTGGATTACTATGCGGCCGCATAACCCCTCGTAGACTCGCACAAAATATTTCGGAGAGCAGTTCTACGGCGCATTATGCGACCGCAGAATAGGTCTGCGGACCGCAGACCGGTCATAGAGTGAGGCAGGAGTGCCCAGTTCTGGAGGGCTATTATGCGGTCCATTTTGCGGACCGCAAAAGCGTTATGCAGTCGCATATGTGATCACAGATCTGCATCGGGACTTCATTTTTTCTAATTTTTTACCCGACCCTATTTCGATATATTGAGGCAAAGGGTCACTTTTGAAGTAAATATCTGATATTTCTAGAGAGAGAGAGATTACCATAGAGTGAGAGGGGAAGTTCCTAAGCTTATTGATCATTAACTCTTGCTCCAAGTTGAAGAATTCACAAGAAAATTCATTAGGTCTTCATCCTAGAGGTAAGATTCTACTCCCTAGCCCTCAATTTCGTGATTTTACTGAAAATAGGTAATGAGAAAAGCAATTCTTAGGTATGGAAGTTGTCCATTATGCATGCATGTACTATCAAGGGTTGGGGAAAGAATGTTGAGCTAAATTGGGTAGACTTCGGGTAGTGGGATGAAGAAATCCACCATAGGAGGACCTTGAAATCATAATACCCACCTAGTATTTGATAAAATACTCAAATGAGTTGGAACCATAAACTCTCTCCTAATTTGTGTTCAATTTTGCTATATTTCTAAATAGATCGAAGAGGCTAAGAATTTCAGAATATTGTAGTAATTTAAAAAGCTCAAGGCGAGGTATGTTGGCTAAACTCATCTCTTAGAATTGAACCCCACAATATCCTTGTAAGTCCCGAGTTGTTCATTATGAATTGATTATTCCGAATAAGCCTTTTGTTGAAAGATATATGTTCAATATGTATTCCAATATTCTTGTTATGTTATATTCTATTTGAAAATGTGCTCGAAGCATGGGTTGCATATCCAAATGTTATATCATTAAGTCGTGATTCAAATGAAGGCTATTATGCCAAATTGTGGAAGAAATCTCAATGTGTTTAACATTCTTATTTGCTCAATATGTGGACTTAAAGTCTTGAATAGAAATGCTCTGTTGTTGATGATTCGTGAAAATATTTGAAAGTGAAAGAGATGAATATGAAGTATGAAATACGGCCAACGTGCTAAGAGTGACATTGTGTTATGGCCAGTGGTGCCAATGAAACGAATGGTATATAAAAAATAATGAAATAAGTTGTCAATCCTTTAAATAAATAAACACCCTAGGAGTGTCATTAGTCACCGAGGTAGGGTAGGTTAAAATAACCTTAACCCCAAAACTACATGTGTCGGTGTAAGAGCGAAGTGTGATTATACCCCTTTATGGGGATGAGATTGATGTGATGAAAATATTCCCTTTATTGGGATAAGATGATCGGTAGAAAAGGGTAATGTCGATCCACACGGCATTGTGGTGAGATGGCCTAGCCGGTCGGGTCGTGATCGGACGTCATGTCGCACAGATGGTGGTGATTGTTCTTGAGATTTCGATTAAAACAATGATTGAGACTCAGATAATGATTGTGATTGTGGTTGATGTCTTTGGGTGAGACGGCCTAGACGATCGGGCCGTGATCGGACTCCGTGCTCAAGATCACGGTGGTATATCGGTGCTATGATCTCCCAAAATTAAAATATAGAAATTTACTTGAAAATTTGTCTTGCTCCTAATTTGATGTTTTGTTATTGTTTGAGGCTCCCATTGATTTTATGATTGTCCTTACTTGTGTTATCATCTGTTCTATTGAGAGGGTATTTAGTCATTCATACTAGTACTATTCTATATGTATTGTTACGCGGCGCCTTCCTGAAGTTCCTTGGAAGGGCAACGTAAGGTTAAGTAACTGATGTCAGTGCGATTGTTGTCCGCCAACTGAGGTCCCCTCCGTACGCTAGACTAGAATGTCAGTGTCATACGGGAAAACCAATGTCGTGATCAATTGAGAGAGAGAGAGCAGAAAAGAGAATTGAGAATGAAAGAAAGCTTGATTGCATTGAATGAAAGCTATTACAGAAAAATAACATGGTGTCGGGGGAAGAGACACCAGTACAGAAAGTTGTTTGCTTGCTTGAAAGTTTGATTGCTTGGTCCCCCTTAATAATGCTTAAAAAAAATAAACCAAAGTTACATGACTAGACCTATGAAAGCTGGAAAATCACACTTAAAGAAAATGCAGTAAAACTACTCTATATTTATAATGAAAAGGACTTAGTCTTCTACAAAGCAGAAACAAGTCCGTTGGCAGCAACTTTGTCTTTAGCATCAGGGTATGCACGCGCGGCATTGTCTGCGCGCGCGGCGCTGTTGGCATTTGCCTGTGGCTGGGCGCTGGCGATGGCTATTGGTGGGGCGACAGAGGCACATGCGCTCTTGTCACTTGGATCTGCCGAGACCACGGGGTCGACCGTGGCGACGGGCATTGGGAAGCTTTCCAGGACGCCACGGGGCGCGTCCAAGGGGTCATGGGGCATGGCTGGAAAGCCGCCAATGACATTCTCCCCCACCTGAGTTGGCGACGTCCTCGCCGCCTTCCTTGCAAGGTAATCATCAATCAGGCTCTTGTAGGCTTTGAGGTTTGTTCCCCTCTCCCAAGTATTCTCCTCTGCATCACATCCCTGCTATTTTACCAAGACCTAATGGTGATCTTTTCTTGAGGCGTGAATCACTTGAGCATCAAGAATAGCTTCAGCACGCCTTTTCCCGGTTGAATTGGGACCTCGAATACTTGGTATTGTGAGTTGTCTTCGTGAAGGATCCTCCATATCTTCCCGAAAAGGTTTCAGGAGACTGACATGGAAAACAGGATGGATTTTCCACCAAGCTAGGGTATCCACCCGGTATGCAACTTTCCCAATGCGCCTTTCAATGGACAAGGGTCCAATATATTTTTGCAATAGGCGAGGGTCATGGACCCCTATAAACTAGTATCGCTTTGGGATTTTGACCATCACTTTGTCTCCCACTTGGTATTCAACAAAGCAACGATTCTGATCAGCATGCCTCTTCATCCGCTTTTGGGCTTTGACAAGATAGCTCCGCACTATCTCCAACTTTTGCTTCCATCTTTTGAGAAGCTAGCAGCCCGAGGAAATTTTGACATGTTTGGTGCGTTCACTGTGTGTGGGAGTAGCAGCTGTTGTCCGGTAACAATTTCAAAATCGCTTTTGTTGGTACTTGAGCTCTTTTGTGAATTGAAACACAGTTGAGTAGCATCCAGAAGCTTCACCCAGTTCTTCTGCGATCCGGTCACAAAGTGCCGGAGATATTCCTCTAGTATTCCATTGAATCGCTCTGTCTGGCCATCAGATTGTGGATGAAAACTTGCTCTATGACTCAATTTTGAATCGAGACACTTAAAGAGTTGGGTCCAAAAATTGCTAGTGAAATGTGAGTCGCGATCACTAACAATGTCTTTAAGTAGGCCCCAATATTTGACGACATGAGAGAAGAATAGTCGACATGTATCTTTTGGTGATATATATTGTGGGGCTGCTATAAAGGTAGCATACTTGGAAAACCGATCCACCACAACCAAGATAGTTGTGAGATCTCCCACCTTGGGCAATCCGGTGATGAAGTCCAGGGAAACGCTTTACCAAGGTCTTTTTGGGACAGCTAGTGGTTCCAAGAGCCCTGCCTGAGCCAAGCGGTCTGACTTATCCTTCTGGAATACTAGATAAGTCTTCACATACTGAGCGACGTTATCGACCATTTGAGGCCAATAATATGCACGGCGAAGCAATGCCATGGTGCGTTCCTCGCCGGGATGACCGGCCCACAAAGTATCGTGGCATTCCGCCAGAAGAGCCCTTCACAGATCTCCTCATTTAGGAACATAAAGTCGGTTCCCTTTCACTTTCAGGAAACCATCTTCGGTGTAGAACTGGAGAGTCTTGCCCTGTCCTACCAAATCAACCAAATACTGTGCAGCATGATCCTTGATGAGTAGATCCTGTATCTGGTCTTTTATGGTGGTGGTTACTTCGCTTCCCTTTAGGGCGGCGAGTACACACACCGATGCTAGATCAGCTCTCCGACTGAGTCCATCAGCAACATGATTGGTCTTCCCACTTCGGTACTCCAGGTTGAAGTGAAATTCCGCTAGGAGTTCCTGCCACCTAGCCAGTCGACCATTCAGCTTTGGTTGGGTCATGAAATGGCTAACGGCTGTGTTGTCTGTCTTGACCACAAATGGGGCTCCCAGTAGATAATGCCTCCAAAGGCGTAAGCAATGAACGACAACCAATAATTCTTTCTCATGGGCGGCATAGCACCGCTCTGCATCCTTCAGTTTCCGGCTCTCGTACGCTACGTGATGCCCTTCTTGTAGCAATACTCCACCAAGTGCATAGTTGGAGGCATCCATTTGCATTTCGAATGGCTTGGCCAAGTCAGGGAGGGCCAAGACTGGGCTACTAGACATAGCCATTTTCAATGCGTCGAAGGCCTCTGCCCGCTTGGGGCCCCAATCCCACGGTGTGACCTTCTTGAGAAGTTCTGTCAGCGGCACTGAAATGAGGGAGTAACTTTTCACAAAACGCTGATAAAAGTTGCATAGGCCAAGGAACGACCTCAAGGCATGGATATCCTTAGGAGGCGTCCATTCTGTGATGGCTTGAATCTTTTGCTGGTCCATCTTGATCCACCCTTCCTCGATGACATGTCCAAGGAAGTCAATTTGTTTCTGAGCAAAGGAGTACTTGGATAGCTTTGCATATAATCCGTGCTCCCGCAATCGGGCTAGGACCTTCCGCAAATGCTCCAGGTATTCTTCCAGTGTCTGGCTATATACAACAATGTCATCCAAATAAACCACAACGAATTCATCAATGTATTCTCGGAAGACTTGGTTCATCAAGGTGCAAAATGTGGTTGGCGCGTTAGTCAAGCCAAAGGGCATAACCAGGAAGTCGTACGACCCATATCTTGTCACACAGGTCGTCTTGTGCTCATCACCCTCTACAATCCGAACTTGCTAATAACCTGTCCTTAGGTCTATTTTGGTGAATACCGTCGCACCACCCAGTCTATCAAACAAGTCTGCCATTAGTGGAATAGGGTACTTGTTTTTCACAGTGATTTTGTTTAGAGCCCGGTAATCCACGCAGAGTCGTAAACTACCATCATGTTTCTTTTGGAATAGCACAGGGGTCCCGTATGGGGACTTGGGAGGGCACGATGATCCCTGTGTCTAGCATTTTCGTCAATTGTCTCCGAAGCTCGTTGAGTTCAGGTTGTGACATTCTGTACGGCGCTCGGGCAGGTGGCTTCGCACACGACACTAACTCAATCTCATGGTCCACAGTTTGCCTAGGTGGAAGACGCTTTGGCATGTCATGTGGCATGATGTCTTCAAATTCCAGAAGCAACTCCTTCACAGGTGGAGGAATGGGACCCGAGGAGCGTTCTATATCTTTCATGCAGAGGGTAGCCATGAACGTGGGTTCATGTCTTTTTACCCCCTTCTTCAACTGCAAGGCCGAGATGTTCTTGGCTGCCATCTTCATGGGAATGCATGGAATAATGCATGGCTTAGCTCCATTTTCTCCCATCATTAGTAGCAAGTCTGCATATGGTGCGGGTATGGTATTGGTCTGTCTCAGGAATTCCAACCCCACTATCAACTCGAAGTCATCTATGATCACCACGTGCAGGTTGAACTTTCCTTCATAAGGGCCAAGTTTCACCGGTACTTCTTTGGCTATTCCACCCACTGGCTGAGGTGGTGAGTTGAGAGCCTTGACACGACCTTTACCCTTTCCTACAACCAGGCCAAGGCACTCCACCTGAGTCGAGGCTAAGTAGTTGTGGGTAGCACTCGTGTCTATCATCGCCCGAATGGGCATGCCATTTACCTTCATGTCAACGAACATTAAGGTCCTCTCTTGATGAGGAGGAGTCCTCTCATTCGCCTTCTTTTTCCCTTTCTTGGCGATTGGACAGGGGCCCTTCTTCTTACGGATACCAGTACTGGTTCCCGTTAGGGACTCAGAAATAAAGCCAACAATGGCATTGAATGCACCAACTGGTTCGGTCTGGTCCGCATCATCGGCATCGTCATCCGTCCCATCTTCAAAAGCTTGATGGGCGTTCATCTGTGCATGTGGGCATTCATTATTCCAATGTGGTCCGCCGCAATAACTGCATCCTGAGGGGGGTTTCCTCCCCCGATCTTTGTTGTTAGATGCAGCGCTAGTACTGCCTGAGGAGGGAGCCTTAGATTTGATTGCACTTCGGTTTCCTCCACTTCTGCTAGGGCCACCAGTGTTCGGTTGGCCTCCTTTGTATCCTCCTCGGACAGGCTGTTGAGGCTTGTCCTTCCGGGCTTCTACTTGATAATCCCCAAGGCACTCTGCTGCTTGGATTGCCTTAGGTAACGTATCTACCCTTTGTCTTTGTAACTCCATGCGGGCATAAGTTTTCAACCCTTCCAGGAAGGTAAAGAGTTTGTCTTTGTCCCCCATGTCGCGGATGTTCAGCATGAGCGCAGAGAATTCTCGCACGTAATCCCGCACTGATTTGGTCTGGCGGAGCTCCCGTAGCTTTCTCCTAGCATTGTACTCAATATTTTCGGGGAAGAACTGTAGGCGTATGGCTGCCTTCAGTTCTGCCCATGTCCCGAGGACATCTTCACCAGCCTTGATGGCTTCGTATTTCACCTGCCACCAGAGTTTGGCATCACCCTGAAGATACATGGCAGCATTTGCTACCTTCTTAGCTTCTTGTAGGCCCCCCACAACATCGAAGTACTGTTCGATGTCGAAAATGAAGTTTTCCACTTCTTTGGCATTCCGAGCTCCACTGTATGGCTTTGGCTCAAGAATTTTCAGTTTTTGGGCCACAGGGGCGAGGTTCACAATACCCCCCCCCCCCCCCCCCCCGATTTGGTTTCCACATCCTCGAAGCAGGCCTTGTAAAGAAGCATTGACAACGTTGAGCTGGCCTATCAAGTTGTCTATGGTTTGTTGCATGGAAGTCACCATGTCTGCCTTTTGTGCCCTGTTGGCTAAATCCTCGGCGCGCTCCTGTTGGAGGACCAAAAATTTCAACTGCCTATGTGGCTGCTATTTTTCGATCCCCTTCAGAGTCACGACTGATGTTTTCTATGTCAATTTTGGCCTGGATCGGTCTGCGGTCCAGGTCGTCCAATCTTTGCACTAGGCTGGTCTTTAGGTCAGGAACCATTTCCACGATGGGCCATAATGCGTCAACCGTTCCCTTAAGGGTCGCGATGCGATCCCCATAATTCACCATGGTCAGAAATGGTGGTAATTGCAATGTAATCCCTCGTCCGATGTCGAGCCTAGGCTCTGATACCAACTGTTACGCGGCGCCTTCCTGAAGTTCCTTGGATAGGTGACGTAAGGCTAAGAAACCGATGTCAGTGCGATTGTTATCCGCCAACTGAGGTCCCCTGCATACGCTAGACTAGAATTTCAGTACCGTACGGGAAAACCAATATCGTGATCAATTGAGAGAGAGAGAGCAAAAAAGGGAATTGAGAATGAAAGAAAGCTTGATTGCATTGAATGAAAGCTATTGCAGAAAAACAACATGGTATCAGGGGGAGAGACACCAGTATAGAGAATTGTTTGCTTGCTTGAAAGTTTGATTGCTTGGTCCCCCTTAATAATGCTTAAAAAACCAAAGTTACATGACTAGATCTATGAAAGCTGGAAAATCACACTTAAAGAAAATGCAGTAAAACTAATCTATATTTACAATGAAAAGGACTTAGTCTTCTACAAAGCAGAAACAAGTCCGTTGGCAGCAACTTTGTCTTTAGCATCAGGGTCTGCACGCGCGGCACTGTTGGCATTTGCCTGTGGCTGGGCGCTGGCGATGGCTATCAGTGGGGCGACAGAGGCATATGCGCACTTGTCACTTGGAGCTGCCGAGACCACGGGGTCGACCGTGGCGACGAGCGTTGGGAAGCTTGCCAGGATGCCACGGGGCGCGTCCAAGGGGTCATGGGGCATGGCTAGAAAGGCGCTCATGACAGTACTAACGTCCCTTTTGCCAGGGGAGCTGCATCTTTAATGAATGTGGGTAGTTCCACAGCAGGTGGCATTGATTATTAATAGCAGTACACCCTTTTCTTAGCAGATTTGGTGAGACCCGCTTCATTCGGGGTCGTGTATCTTTTGTCTCACGTGTATTATTTTTTGAGGTATAGTCGAGGCCTTGTTGCCGGTGTTATCATTGTATTTTGTATCTGTAGAGGCTCCGTAGACACAGTATGGGTTGTATATGGGTGTTGGAAAAGTCAAACTAGCCTTGTTGTATTTGAATCACTTGTGCACTTTAACTATGATTGTGTATGTATTTTGAGACTATAAAACGAAGCGACTAATGGTAATGATATTGGCATTGTTCACGGAATCCATTTAATTTTTAATTAATGATATAAATGTATCTTCTCTTTATTCATAGGCGAGTTGGGTATAAGGCATTGTAAAGGCTTGCTTGACCGGGGTATCTTGGTTGAGTCCGGTCGTGCTCCCTAAGGTCGGGGTGTGACATTTTAGTTATTCAATTGTGGAATGAAGTAGATTCTTATGTTTTCTTAACGAGTTCAGACTCGGGAGGATTAAGCAATTGCATAGTGGTTGTGACCCCGATAGGGTCATAAAGAGATGCCAGTTTGAGGCTAGGTAGGTGTCTTATCTCCTACGGGATGGTCTGAGGTTGTGTGATCCTTATAATATTTCTATGAAGAGTTTTCTTTCTGTCTAGTTGGATGTATGTGTTCCAATTTGAGTTAGGATCACTTCAAAAAGTTCGCACGATTGTCAAGAGGGTGAATATGGATGTCTTATGACTAGTGTTGTATGAGCTTATGAAGAATCCAACTGAATAACTCTATGAGATCATGGCAGTTGTAGATAAAGGATATTATAAGTTATCGGATGATGTTTACAATGGCTTTGATCAGAGAGAGGGTATCTACTATCGATGATCAGATTGTTGGTCAGGTGTTATATTAGTTTCGGACTGAGGCATACTTGTGGATTAATTATGAGTTGAAGGACTGACTTCGAGGATGATGCGAGGAAGGAAATTGTTGGATGCATAATGTACTATACTTTATGGACATATGGAAATCTTGGCATGATTCGAGTTTGATATTCATAGTAGATGTAATATGTACGAAAAAAGAATTGCTTGGTTGCTTTTTTTGGTTATTCATGTGCTGGTGGAGCACAGGTTGTTCGGCGCGTATTGGCTGTGAATCGGAGGTTGGAGCGGAGTGGATGACTATCGAGAATATTCTAATAGGTTCAAAATTCATATGTGGTATTTAAGGATATTCATATTTATGTATAGCTAGGACTTGAGATTTGAATTAGATAGTGTCGATACTTGCAGTACTTCTATATCATTGTTGACTCTATATGGAAGTAGTAAAGAGATGCAAAAAAGGCTTTAGATTCGCAGAAGGTCTCTTTAGAATGAGCATTTTGATTTGAGTTACTTTCGGGTTTGGTAGTCTGCATGACTTGGTTGATTTAGATAGACCCAGTTCTGATGGCTTGGCTAGGTGTCAGCGGGTTTCGAAGAGTTCGTGATGTTTTTTTACCATGGTTCGAGGTTGATGTCTTCTACGAGTATAGAAGGTCTGTTACGTGTTGTAACGTTCTCCTGGATTAGGTTAATTGGAAGGTCATTTGTTAATAGAGTGTCTATCCTACTTGTGATTCTGGGTTAATTATGAGAGTTTTGTATTTTTATATGTTAGCATGATAGATGTGGTGCCTCTTATGGAATTGAGATTTGCGTTAATTGCAGTTCAGAATCGAAAGAAAGGTCATGAGCTCTAGACAACATAGGATATTATAGATGTTTAAAAGGATGTTAGTATTACTTTGAATCACTTGAGAAGGGTATGTGTGTTAAAAGATGCATTGTGTTTTGACTTGCAGATATTTGACTAGTATTACGGTAATCGCCTGGTTATTGACTGTTGAGGTTCAAGTTTTTCTATATGGCACAACATTTACTGTAGGTATATCATCGGGCGAAACAGATTCTATTCGCGCCCTGGTTTGTTTCATATGTGCTCTCTTATGCTACGACGGGTTGTAAGACCGCTTGGCTATTCACACGTATGATGTGGATCTATTTAGGCCTCGTAGCGAGATTCGAGCGAGATGGATCTTGGGTTGTTGAATTGTTTATTGCACCTTGGTTATGATTTCCATGTCTATGATATATTGTGTTATATGTTTCTTTATGGTTATGGTCATGCATTTCACTTGTTTGTTGTTGATACACATGTGGTTGTTAATTGTGAGCATTATGGTTCGATGGGTGTTCCATGTGGATGGTATGTTTGGACCTATCTACGTGACGCAACGGGGTTATGTTAGGATGAGATTCTTTGTGGTCATTTTGTGCGTTTTGCTTCTCCCTTGTGGGAAGGATTCATAGTATGGTGTCGTTGGGGTTGTACATATTGGACTTGTCGGATAGTTCTCTCATTTGGTTCTCTTCCTATCTTCAGTTATATTCGATTTATTGCTTGTTGGGTGTGTATTTTGTCCTATGTGGCTATAAGTGGCTTTTGGTATGGCATGTCGCTCGAACAGCGTGTAACGAAAAAGATGAGGTTATTGGGCATGGAATTAGTGCTATCATATTTGATTAAGGTATGTTGGAAGGATAATGTCATTAGTCAACTTAGAATTTGGCAATGGCCCTTATCGGGCGAGTGAGCTCCATGACTTGTTGATATGATGAGTGGTTATGAGTTTTTATATGTTTCTTTCATTATTAGCGGTGTTCAATGGTTTAGAGCAAGGATTTATTTGATAAGAGGTATGTCACTGGTACCGGATTTGGTAATGGGCAGCTATTATGGTTAGAAATATCACTGCAGGCATATGAGCGATGGGTTATGTCAAGTGGTTATATGGCGTGTAACGACCCGACCGGTTGTTTTGCTTTCTAGATCTATGTTCCCTTAAATAAGACTCCTCGTATGTGCTTTTATTGTTTTATGACTTGCGTGGGTAGTTAATTCGGGATTTGGAATTGTTCGGGTTCAAATCGGAACACTTGGTTCCTTAAGGTTGGCTAAAAAAGTCTAAGTTTGACTTGAGTCAACGTTTTGAGTAAACGACCTCGGAACCGGGATTTGATGGTTCCAATAGGTTCGTATGATGATTTTTGACATTGGCATATATTCGGATTGGGTTTTGGATGACCCGGGAGCATTTTGGCACTTAATATTGGAAGTTGGCACATTGAAGATTTTAAAGTTCTTTAAATTTGGTTTGAAGTAGGATTTGGTGTTATCGAGGTCTAATTGGGATTTCGATCCTGGGAATAGTTCTGTATGGTGATTTAAGACTTGCACGTAAAATTTGGAGTCATTCCGAGTAGTTTAAGTATGATTCGGCATGTTCGGAGTAAGTTGGAAGAACATGAAGTTCATAAGTTGATTCTATTGGTTTTGGCATATGATTCTTAGTTTTTATGTTGTTATCTTTGTTCCGAGGGTGCATTCGAGTCCGTTTTATGATTTCAAACTTTTTGATACATTTGGGCGGGGACTCGGGGGGCCTCGGATGCCATTCGGACGTTGCGCGGAAGTCATTTGGCCTTAGTTGGATAGTTGAAGCACCCAGCTTCTGGTGCAATCGCACCTATGGAGGGCCAGCCGCAGGTGCAATCTCGCAGAAGTAAGTCAGCAGCGACAGAAGAGGCCCAGCGTAGGCTGCCTAGTGATCATAGAAGTGGGGCAGGGAACGCACCTGCGGAGGCGCAGGTGCAAAGCAGGCGATCGCAGAAGCGGAATAGGGGCGCAGGTGCGACGCACTCGCAGATGCGAGCTGTTGGTCATAGAAGCGGAGGAGGTCGACCTGGGCTTGGTCCGCACCTGCATGGTTTTGTCCACAGTTGCGGCAGTGTCATCGCAGGTGCAAAAAATCGCTAGCCAGTGAGGTTCACTTAAGTCGGGAGTTAAACCATTTTTGACTCATTTTCTTTCATTCATTGAGCGATTTTGGAGCTTTTGGAGAGGGGTTTTCACCTAGCACTTTGAGGTAAGTGATTTCTATACAACATGAGTTTAAGACATAGATTATGGGTAGATTTTAACATGTAAAATTATAAAAATTATGGGTTTAGATGAAAAATCTAGGTTTTGATAAAAATGGAATTTAACCACAAAAATGATTATGGAATGGGATGAGAATTATATATTTGATTTCGTAAGATTATGGGTAATTATTTTCTTTGAAAATTCCCGGAATTCGGGCACGTGGGCCCGGAGATAAATTTTAAGAATCTTCCAATTTGGGTTGGGTAGTTACTCTAATAGTTAAATTATGAAGTTTGAACATGTATTGACTAAATTATATAACATTTGACTAGTTCCGAGTCGTTTGGCACCGAGTTGAGGATTTAGAACGAATTTGAGGATCGGAAGTGAGTTTGAGAACGAGGTAAGTCTCTTGCCTAACCTTGTAAGTGGGAACTCATCCTCTTAGGTGTATTTTTGTTGTAAATTATTTGTGTGGGGAGCTACGTACGCATTAGGTGATGAGAGTTCATGCGTAGCTATATTCCATGTGATGTCCGGATAGTCTTAGGTTCACATCATGCCTTGTTTGCATAATTATGTTGGTTACGCTAGTTAATTTTCTTACATTGAACCGAGATTAAGGATTTTTAGATTAAAAAATCCCAGTTTGGATTTCGTATGTTTGGGAAGAATTGAACAAATTTTGTAATAACTTTATTAAATCTATGTTCACTCGCATCGCAAGTATTTCCGCGAGCGAGGTAAATTCCTCTACTCTCATGAGAGCGGGATGTTTGCCTTGGCAGGTTAATAGATGCATCTATGGTTCGTGTCTTTCAACCCTCGATAGTGCACACAGTAAACATATATATATATATATATATTGGGATCAGATCGTACGACTTCGTCATAAATCGTGCGTAATAATACTTGGGGCCTAATTATAATTGATATTGTTTTCATTGGCTTGAGAGGTTACAATTATTTGACGATGGAAAGTGACTGGAGATTTACCATTAGTGAAGGAATTATTTATTCACTGCATGTTTTGAGTTTTATTATTATTTACATAACCCATGCTTATTTAGAGTTTTCGGTATTTTTATTGTTTGCGCATAGTAAGTGTTGAAGTCAACCCTTCGTCACTACTTCTTCGAGGTTAAACTTGATACTTACTGGGTACATGTTGGTTATGTACTCACGATACACTTCTGCACTAATCGTGCAGGATCTGAGGCAGGTGCATCTGGTTATCAGTCTGGCGCGCTTCCTTGACTTCCTCAAGACTTAGCGGTGAGCTGCCTTCCGAGCCCGTTCTGTAGCACCCGAAGTCTTTCTTTTATATGTACTTTCTGTCTTCTTTATTTCAGACATTAGCTTAGTGTTTAGTATATTCTACTAGTAGCTCATACACTTGTGACACCAGGTCTTAGGATTTTTGCTAGTAGACATTTAATGGCTTTTGAGTATATTTTTCACCACACTTGATCTTATAATTGATTGCGCTTTATTTTATTAAATTTCCCGTCTCTTCCTTAATAAATAATTTAAAATCAACTATTTCAAAAATGTTAAAAGAATAGTTATATTGTTAGTTCTCTGTTGGCTTGCCTAGCGGCAACGTTGGGCGCCATCACGGCCTATAGAAAAATTGGATCGTGAGATGGCGCGACCAAATATCATCTTAGAAGCAAATCATCTTACCATTGCCCAGCCAAAGTCTAGCCCAAGTTCTGCCTGAAAGTCTCTCCGTAAAGAACAATACCTTTTTCGATGCAGGATATTTAAGAGGTATGTTGGTCAATTCATTTTTTCCATTGGAGAGGCACTTACTAGCCAAATATGAGCACCATGGATTTTTCTTTTTCTTTGGAAATTTCCATAGCCACTTCATAAGAAGGGTTGATTTGGTTGAAGCCTCCGAAACATACATAATATAATAAATATCGTAAAGGCAGATGTAGTAGGGGTTGCAAACCGGACAGTACACAACTTGGTTTTGGAAGATATGGCACTAAAAGTTGTAGAGCTAGGCGTCTTTCATATCGAGCCATTGAAGCAGCGCGTCATGCTATAATGGGACACTTCCATCGTGCTATGAGCAGACAATTCTGAAGAAATGATAAGATATGGGTAAGAGTTCTTGCATATATCCCTATTACTGGGAAACCTACAGAAGTAAGGATGGGAAGAGGAAAGGGAAATATTGAAATAATATGTATATGCAAGAACCAGATTGTATCATGAATTTCGAATGTTGGAATTTGGTTCTATGGTTGATATATTAAGGTTGAATAAAGAGTGTTCAGTTAAGTTGTATTGACGAGATTTTATAGATTGTGGTGACGTGTGATCGCCCATGGGCTTGTGTATGATGAGTTTATACAATATTTTATGGATTTTGAATGACTCATTTCATGTTCGAGTACGAACATATATTTAAGTGGGGATAATGTAACGACTCGATTGGTCATTTTGAATATCAGCATTCCGTTCAGTGGTTTGTAAGTTTGGACAGCTTCATATTATGTATTAAGACTTGCATGCGTGGTTGGTTTGATTTTCGGGAGGTTCATGATTGATTTGGAAGAAGAATTTTCATTTTTGAAAGCTTAAAGTTGAAGAGTTGGCAAAGGTTTATTTTTGTGTAAACGGTCTCGGATTCATATTTTGATGCTTCCGATGATTTTGCATGGTAATTTAGGTGTCACGACCCAAAATTACACATATCGTGATGGCGCCTATCTTAATACTAGGCAAGCCTACAACCTCTATAAACCACAATTTCTTTTAAATGCGGAAAATATAATAATTAATTTAAGAGAAAAGCCCACACATACTGATATAAATACACTCCCAAAACCTGATGATACTGAGTACATGAGCATCTATACATTACAAGTCTAGAAAACCCGGTCTATAATAATTCCAAACCAAATACAATAAACAAAAGGGTAGGGAAGGAGAGACAAGGTCTGCGAAATATAGCAGCTGCCTCTGAATCTCCGAAAAATCAATTGTGTGAAATAATCAACACCCACTGTGTCCGGGATCACCTGGATCTGCACACGAAGTGCAGGGTATAGTATGAGTAGAACCAACTCAGCAAGTAACAATAATAAATAAGGAACTGAAAGTAGTGACGAGCTTCTCAGCTAAGTCCAAAAACAGTACTTTCCAATATAAAAGGGTAGGCATGCTCTCAAGTTCAACATTTAAGGTTTCACTAAAATTTCATAACAAGTTTGACCGAAACAGAAAATAATGTTTTTCTGAAATTTTCAAAATGATGATATATGACAGCTGAAATGCAGCAAATAATGAAATCAATGCATCCTCTCAGAGTAACAGTCACTCAGTCATCCCATTCACTCCAACCTCACGGTCACTCTTTCCTCACAAAGGCAACTAGTGCCTCCACTGAGTTAAAATAAAATACTCACCTCAAATAGGCCGCAACCCTGAAACAATATGCTTCTGAGAACCCCCAGTCTCCACATTCATAGAACACAGGAATCGCCGTGACTGGTCCCAACTCCAGCATTCGAATGACTAACACATCTTTCATGCATGATCATCCCATGAGGAATACTTACACATTTCCTCCCGTGCCACATAGCAATAATTGGAATATCAACAGTCTATTAACCACGTGAGTATCGCAATACCAATGACATCCGAAAGTCAAAACACAATGCCCCTTTTGAAATGCACACCCTTCTCATGGATTACCGAGTAGTTATAATATCTGTCTAAACATCTAAAATTGACCATTCTATCCATAGTTCGTGGTTTTGCTTTCCAGAATGAACTGCCACCTTGTGCATGTAAGTCTTAATCCCGCACAACACACTACATCTATTATGCCATCATGTGACAAGCATGAGAATCTCCTCATTAAATCTGAGTCACAAGCATATTACATACCCGATCAATTAGAAACCTTCCATTTTCTCTCATCCATGAGGAATTCACAATGCACAACATGTCTCCCACACCGGTAGAAATATCTAGTTCAAACCATGGTAGAAACCATTAAGAACACTTTCAAATCCATTTGCACATAACCATGCTATCAAAACTGAATTCCTCTAACTCGACCAATCCACGCAGGTCACCAAACCAAAGAATATTGCCACCGAAACATCTGTAAAGTCTCACCACATCATAATTATCCCAAAAGAACCGAACATACCCTTACCATACTGGTCTAGCCTACTACCCAGTTGTCCTATTTTCTTCGAGTTTCTTCTGAATTACCCTCAAGTTGACACTTCTCCTTATCAGAACACTACGATCCTTACCCAAAGCTCACTATATTCTTCTTAAGCACCTCCATAAATACCACTACCGAGACACTCACTCTTAAGGACCTTATTTGAGTCCTCTTTCCTTTCTTATACTGAAATTTAGAATCCATAGTCAAACAGAATTATCGCACGTCCCGATACTATCCAGTGTAAGTAACCGATTTTAGTGATATACAAATTCAAAAAAAATTCAATTGCCACATATATATTTTGAATCCATTAGAACCCTCTCAAGAGTCATCCACTCTGTTCAAATCGAATTTGCTCTGCCCAAACAGGCTGAAAGACATGTGTTCCTTTAGCATACTCAACACTCAAAGAAGTAACCTTGCCTTAACACGACCAATCAAATTCATAATTCGTGCGCACTACATCCTTCAAAATAATAACTTAATCATTCCATAATTTATATATTTTCATAAAGTACAATGTAACCCATATTCAGGAATTTCCTTACCCGAGTCATCCTCGATCTCCACCTCTGCAAGTCATAACTAACCCACAAGTATGCCTCAGACCAAAACTAAAATTTCACATTTAACTATGAAATTGAATTGTCAATAGCAGGCTCCCCCACTTGGATCAAAGCCATAAAACAAAACACTACATAACTCATAATATCATACTTTATTACTTCCATAATACCGCAATCAATTCAACGAAAATTCTTCTCAAGATTATGCAACACCCACAATAAAATACCTCAATCATCCGCTAAGTTCGCATTTATTCTCGTTACAGTCAAGTTAACTTTCTCAACATGATTCAAATTCAAATCTCAACACATACGCCTAGCTGGTAGACAAGAAACTCTCCACTCAACATTATAAGGAACACACCTATGTAGATTACTCCGCAGGAGATAACCCACCTGCTTAGCCTCAAATTGACATATAGCTATACCCTTTCGCAGCCACAATTACCACGGAATCACTTAATATTTCTGAGTTTGAACTCATCAACACGACATGAAGATCTGCTTCGCTCCACAATTAAACAGCATGCAGATCCCTCAACGCACTCACAACTCAAGATTGTATGTCACATCAAAATAGGAATCAAGTACCCAATAGCAAACTCTTGAGTCACAAGTAAAATTTATTGGTCTTATTCAATCCATCTGAACACATCCCGCATTCACATCATACTGATCATATAGTCATTCAACCGCTCATCGAACCACAAATTCCACTCAAAGGAATACTACCGAATGCATAAGTCCAATTGCACTAGTTCTCACAATCGAAACTATCGAGTATAAGATGCGGTCTAACTCCGGCCTCAAGTCCTCCAGACTGGCCCATCAACAAAATACAGAATACTCATCTTGAACCTCGTTCATGGAATCACAAGCCAGCGATACACAGCTGATACTGAGCGCTTACATGAGCACACGAATGTGTTGAAAGAATTAAAAGAATTATGTTTCAAGCTGAATCAATTCCGCATGATAGAATACAAGAAAGTGCAATTTTCCTAAGGGTTCGGCAGCCTCTCGAAGATAAGTATAGAAGTCTCCATACCGATCCGTAAGATTCTACTAAACCTACTCATGACTCGTGAGACCTATGTAACCTAGGCTCTGATACTAACTTGTCACGACCCAAAATCACACATGTCGTGATGGCGCCTATCTTAATACTAGGCAAGCCGACAACCTCCATAAACCACAATTTCTTTTAAATACGAAAAATATAATAATTAATTTAAGAGAAAACCCCACACATACTGATACAAATACACTCCCAAAACCTGGTGTCACTGAGTACATGAGCATCTATACATTACAAGTCTGGGGAACTCGGTCTATAATAATCTGAGACTAAATATAATAAACAAAAGGATAAGGAAGGAGAGACAAGATCTGCGAAACATATCAGCTACCTCTGAATCTCCGAAAAATTAATTATGTGAAATAATCAACACCCACTGTGTCCGGGATCACCTGGATCTGCACACGAAGTGCATGGTGTAGTATGATTACAACCAACTCAGCAACTAACAATAATAAATAAGGAACTGAAAGTAGTGACGAGCTTCTCAGCTAAGTCCAAATACACTACTTTCTAACATAAAAGGGTAGGCATACTCTCAAGTTCAACATTTAAGATTTCACTGAAATTTCATAACAAGTTTGACCGAATAATGTTTTCTGAAATTTTCAAAATAATGATATATGGCAACTGAAATATAACAAATAATGAAATCAATGCATCCTCTCAGAGTAACAGTCACTCAGTCCTCCCATTCAATCCAACCTCACAGTCACTCTTTCCTCACAGTCACTTTTTCCTCACAGTTACTCAACACTCGGCACTCGGCACTCGCACTTAGTAGGTACATGCGCTCACTGGGGGTGTGTACAGACTCCGGAGGGGCTCCTTCAGCCCAAGCGCTATATCAAGCCAATCATGGCATAGAGCAATAAAACATGTTGTGGTGTGCAGCCCGATCCATAAATATCCTCACAATTAGGCCCTCGGCCTCTCAAAAATTATGATAATCAGCCCAAAATTGATAATATGATGTTTTAATAAATAGCAACAGAGATTGAGATATGATATGATATAAAATGAATAAACATGACTGGGTGTAAAATTACAATTTGAACATATAATTCAACCATATAAATGACCCCAGTGGGTACCAATAATAACATCATATGTCTAAGCATGATTTTTAATACGAGTCTCAGCTCAATTTTCTTTAACACGTAGAGAATGTACGGATATCAACAAATAATTCAACTACATAGTTCCATAGAATTTGACCAAGTCATAATTCCTACGGTGCACGCCCACACGTCTGTCATCTAGCATGTGTGTTACCTCAAAACCAATCACATAACACATGATCCGAGGTTTTATACCCTCAGGACCAAATTTAAAATGGTTACTTACCTCAAACCGTGTAATTTCTTATTCCGCTATGCTTTTGTATCGTGAATTGGCCTCTAAACGCCTCGAATCTAGCCACAAATAATTCGATCAAGTCAATAAAAATTGTAAGAATTAATTCCATATGAAAATACAATTTTTCCATAAAAATCCGAAATTTCGTCCAAAAATCACTTGTGGGCCTACATCTCGGAACCCGACAAAAGTTACAAAATATGAACGCTCATCCAACCATGAGTCTAACCATATAAATTTGACCAAATTCCGGCATCAACTCAACCATCAAATTTTCAATTAAAGTCTTCAACAAGCCCAATTCACCCATACATATCCCTTTTATCCTTAATAGATTTTATCATTGGCCTTTAAGCCCAAATATAGGTTATATGATTCAATAGTTAATCAGTATTAAGCTATTGAAGCACTAGAATCACCAGCCATCCTAACAAGATTCAAAAATTCACTATTCATCTTCTTCTCCATTCAAGAACCCTAACTCACAATACCCATTTCAAGGACTAGTATAATTCTTCAATCAATTGGTACTTTCTACTTCACAATACATTCCAAATATCATAAAACTTACCTTTGATGTGTATTTGGCTTGAGGATGCTCCACCTTCTCTCTAGAACCCAAAACTTAGCCAAAAATGTTATCTTTTTCTCTCTCCCCGAACCTCCCCTGTTTTATAGAAAATGAGCTGCGTAGGCTGGCTGCGTAGGCTGGCTGCGTAGCCTACGCAGATTAGCTACGCAGCTTAACCCTCACCTCACTTCCATACTAATTTTGCCTACGCAATGGTGCGTAGGCTACGCAAGACTCGCTTAGCTGTTCTCTCACTCTTTAGTAAAAATGTCATAACATCTTATAGAAATTTTCAAATGACAAACGGTTTAATGCGTTGGAAACTAGACTCAAAGGACTTTAATTTGATAGGTTATACACCATAAAATTATTTATAGAGTGAGAGTTATTCTTGTTTGAAGTTAGATCTTGTATAAACTCACTTGAAACTTTATCCCATCATATAATTTTCAACTTGACTTAGCCTTAGGGCTCTTCTTAGACCCTAAACCATTTTTAATGCACCTCATACATATATTATCATGATCAATTGATATTATTCGAATTACCAGTCTTGTTCATACCCTAATTGATATAATTAGCACCCGCCAATCTTCTTAATGATCTTAAAATATTTAGAAATTTTTTCGGGGTGCTACATTTGGACTTATGCTTATGTCCGAATTTGGATTTGAAGGTTCCTAGGTTGATTTGGCTCTATTTAGCAAAAGTGAAAAATTTAAAGGTTTTGAAAGTTCAGAGGTTTGACTATGAGTTTACTTTAAAGCTATCGAGTTCGGATTGTTATTATGTGACTTTGAATAGGTCCGTTTTGTCATTTGGAACTTGTGTGCAAAGTTTGATTTCATTCCGAGTTAATTCGGTAGGATGCGGATGCATTCGACGAAGTTTGAAGGTTTGAAAGTTAAGATATTGATCTTGATCTTCGATTTTTCATTTTGATTTTATTTTTAATGTTTAGAGCTTTTGGATAAATTTTTGACAATGTGTTTATGCTTGTTGGTATGATTGGACCGGGTCCCGGGGGCCTTCGTGGTGGTTTCAAACCATGTGGTTGATGTTTGAGTTGCTAATTTTTTAGCAGGTGTGAATGTTCTTCGCAATCACGGAATGACTATCACGATCGCATAGGGAATTTTGGGTTTTGGTCTGTTGTTTTACGCGTTCGCGAAGAAGATCCGTGTTAGTACTAGCGGGAAAGACGCTTGCCTTCGCGTTCGTGCTGTATATATCATGTTCGCGATGTGGAGGGACTGCTGGTCATCACAATCGTGAGGTGAGGACGCGATCGCGTTGTTCTTTTTTTGGTCAAAGGCAGCTTTGTGCTTCGTGAACGCGACTCCTTCTGCGTTCGTGATGGTACCCCTGGGCATATTTCATAAGTTGTCATTTTCGGACTTTGAGCTCATTTTATCATATTTTGAGATTGGGAACTCGGATTTAAGCAGTTTTTGAGGCGACTTTCACCCACTTAGATTGGGTAAATGTTCTTGGCACGCGCGAAAAAGTGTCTGAACACGCGCGTTGCGCGTGAATCCCATATTAATTTGTACAAAAACTTTAAAAAGAATTACATGTTTAAAAATGTGTTTCGAGTTATAAAAATAAGCATTAAAGGAAAAGGATTATTAATTTAACTCATATTGTGATTATATTTTAAGATTGCTATGAAAGGTAGCAAAAAGAGTGAATAGAAAAACGAATCTCAAATTGAATGGTCTAAAATGTCAATCATATGTTAACTTAATTTTCACTATAATATATTCATTTTTCCTCTCATTTTATGTTTAAGATAATCTCAGATCATAAATCATAAAAAGATAATAAGGACCAATCAATCATTCATTAATCTAATACGTGAAAGTAAATAAAATCAAGTAATTAGTGGTTTATAACATGAAATGGACAATCAGCGAGTATATTACTCTCTCCATATGAAAGTGCTCTAAAGGATAGGAAAAACGTAAAGAGATTGAAGCTACTTTGGTAGGATTAAGTCTAGCTTTTAAAATTTAAAATTATAAAAGTGACATATACGGAATAAGATAATGCTTGATCGTTCTACAAAAAAAAAATCTCAAAAGTTGTGAGTCTTATATCTCTTATGCCACTTCCGGTGATGGAATGCATCTCCGCAAGTCCGGCATGAAAACCTCGTTCTTTTTTAAAATATTTTGGTGCAATACATAAACAGTTCCTTTAAGTTGTACTCAACGATCACACAAACACTTCAACTGGCCTCTTTCCTATTTTAAATACGTCTAGTCAATAAAAATGAGTTTGTGAACACCCGAGTCCAATAGACTATATGCGTGCGTGTCAAATTAACCAGTTAAAGAATAACACGTATATCGAAAACAGCCTCTCTACCTCTCCAGGTATGGGTAAGGTCTGCATACACACTACCCTCTCCAGACCCCACTCGTGAAATTATATTGAATTTGTTGTTATTGTTGTTCTTCCCAAAAAATAGGGATTTCCCCCCCCCCCCCCGTCTCAAACACCATTAATTATATTGATTTTCTAATATAGTACTTATTTATAATGGTATTTATATTTGTGTCCAAAAATATTGTACTAATAGTGTTTAATAGAAGGACAAGAGTGTCATTCAGCTTTATAAGGAGATTTTGGTATTTCAACCTTTATTTGAGATATTCACACTAATAATATAGTATATGAAATATTATTATATATATTTTGGGCCAAATTATATTTTGCATAATTTAGGGTGGGGATTTGAGACACCTTTATTCTTTGTTAAGCTAAAGGCGTAAATAACTTAGCTAAGAAAAATAACTTAGAGGATTAGTTTACCAATTGAGTTGTATATAGTCCCATTACCCGACGGATAGTTTACAATTGAGTTGCAAATAGTCCCCACTACCCGACGGACTCTATTAATTAAACATCTCTTAATTAATTAATTTCTCTTAATTAAACATCTCTTTTCTTTTCATTTATGAATATAAGTACATAATTTGCATAACCTATCATAAATAAACTTCTTCTGCATCTATTTCTACGCAAAGAATTGAGGGACATGCAAATTGGCCCTTAAGCCATCACCTCCCTCTTTCATTGGTAGCCAAAACACAAGTATACAATTTATCATATTGCTAAATTAGCAACAAAACGGTAGTCAATAAAATGAGTTTCCAACTCACTGAAAAGAAATATTATGCCATTGCTAAAAGTGATAATATTGGTTTTTTATGTTTAAATTTGAATGATTTTATCTCCATACAAGGATGAACACAGTTAATCCCCGAAAGTCTCATTAATAAAGAGTAAGTTAATAAAACAATTGCAGCTATTTTAAGGTAATAAGCAAAAAACTTTCAAGATTTCGTCGGAATCCCAAGTAGCAAATAAAGATTAACTGCATAAACCAATTAACAAAATACTCAATTTACATTGACTATGACAACTCCCAATGCCGGACTGCCAGTTCGTAAAATTCTAAAGAAAGACTTTCCGCAAAAAGCCTTACTTTTTGGTACAAATATATTATAGAAGTGGTGTTTAATTAAAGGAGAAAATGGTCATCTAGGCAATTTGGTAATCTAACTTTGCACTTGTGAGCTTAAAAAGAATATATGATGATTAAAAATTTAACGCTTCAATAAGTGACATTCCTTTTTTATACTATTCAATCTTTCTAGGGATGGTAAGTACACCTAGGCTGATGTATATCCAACTTATTTTCTTTTGCTCTTCAAGCCACCGTTAAATTTTCTTTGTCAATAATTATTGGCTAGGATTTTAGCACGCACCGGCTAAAATGAAGCACTTTGTATTATATCGTTTAAGTCTTTCCCTTAATTACTTTTGTGAGAGAAAAATAAAAGGTCACTTTGGACCGAGAACTCGGATAGTGCGGAATTTAACCAAACAATATTATAATAACAATAACAAAGACAATGCAAATTGATAATAACGATAATTAAAGCAAATAAAGAAGACACAAATTTAACGTGGTTCGGTCGAGGTGACCTACGTCCCCAAGCGGAGAGGAGCAATTTCACTATACCAATAAGAGTACAAAATAAAGAGTAAATACTCTAATTAGTCCCAAATATCACACGAAAATAATCTCACAAGATCACTCCAAAGAAAGGGTTCACACAAGTGTTTCCCAACACTCACTCTCTTACAAAATACTCTATAATAAAAAGGAAGACAAAAGCTAGTAGAAATATTTCTACTTTTGTATCTGAAGGTGTCTTTGAAATGAGAAAGATGGCTCTCCTTTTATAGGACCCAAACTTGGGCTCCAAGAACTAATAAAAAGAAAAGGGAAATTGATCAATTAGTCTCCACCACACAATGATACTTTGTCTCCAAGTAAAAATATTGCCAGCCAACTCTTCTTCCAAATAGGCTTATGCCTATATGAGATGGACCCCACTAATCAAAAGATTTGTCATATTATAAATTTATACCTTGGCCTAATTTTGGCTGATATAATAAATTTGATCCACCTTCCCCGCAAAAGTCCCAATGGGCAAAATCATTCTTCATAAATGCCAATCAAGTTCAGGCAAAGCTTGATCTTGGACACTGGAAGAGGTTTCGTGAACATGTCAGAAGGATTGTCTCTAGTGTAGATCTTCTGAACAGAGATTTTTTCATCGGCAATGGTTTTTCGGATAAAATAATACTTCATATCAATATGTTTCGTCCTCTCATGATACATCTGGTCTTTAGTCAAGTGAATGGCACTTTGACTATCACAGAAAATGATAATACCGCCTTGATGTAAACTGAGTTCGGCAAAGAGACCCTTAAACCATAAGGCTTCTTTGATAGCCTCGGTCACTGCCATATATTCTGCTTCGATAGTAGATAAAGCTACTTGTAACGACTTGACCAGTCGTTTTGAGAATTAGCGTCACGTTCGGTGGCTTAAGATCTCAAACAACCTCGTACTATGTGTTATGACTTGCGTGTGCGGTCGAGTTCGAGTTTCGGATGATTCTGGATCAATTTGGAAGAAAGATTCTTGTTTTAGAAGCTTAAGCGCTAAGAGTTTACCGAAATTTGACTTTTATGTAAACGACTTCGGAATGGGGTTTTGATGGTTCCAATAACTTCAAATGGTGATTTTGGACTTAGGCATGCGTCCGGATTTGGATTTGGAGGTCCGTAGAATAATTTGAAGCATTTTGGCAAAAATTAAAAAGTTTAAGTTTTGGAAGGTGGAGAGGTTTGACCGAGGGTTGACTTTGTTGATATCGGGTTCGGATTTCGATTCCGGAAATTGGAATAGGTCTATTATGTCATATATGACTTATAAAATTTGAAGTTATTTCGGATTGATTTGATACGTTCCGGCACGAGTTTTGGAATTTGGAAGATTTAAAAATTTATAAGTTCGATTCGAGGTGTGATTCGTAATTTCGACGTTATTTGATGTGATTTGAGGCCACAAGTATGTACGTGTTGTGTTACGGGACTTGTTGGTATATTCGGACGAGGTCTCGAGTGGCTTGGGTCAGTTTCGGATAGGCTTAGGTTGTGTTGCGCTTGTTTTTTATGTTTCCGACGTCGTTTCTTCAAGCATAAATGGTACCACATTAAGCAAATGAGCTCCAAATTTAGTTTTTATTGAAGTATTAGATCTGTATTATAATTATGGAGCCATAGCAAAAGAATCGTTGAATTCGGACAACGTATGATAGAGTTATGCTCATTTCCATCGGGGAGACTGCTGGTTTCTAGTGTAGTCGCAATTGCGAATATTTTATCGCAATTGTGACTCCTGCCCTGTTCTAGTTTGCAATTGCAAATATTTTATCTCAATTGCGACATTTTCCAGCCATGTTCTTGTTCGCAATTGCGAAAGCTTCTTTGCTTTTGCGAGAGTTCGCAATTGCGAACCCTTTATCGCAAATGCGACATCTGCAGCTTGTTTTCAGATGTGTAATTCGGTGCCTCATTTTGTGATATTTTTGAACCCAAGGTCCGAGAGTGAGCGATTTTGAGAGAGAAATTTCATCTACAATCATTGGGTAAGTGCCCTTGTTCAATTTCTATGTATAGTTCATGATTTTATTTGAGTTTTAACATCAAAATGGTGAGAATCAAAGTGAAAAATTGGGAAAATTATAAAATCTTTCAAAAATGAAAAATAAGGATTTGGAGGGCGATTCGTTATCGGAATTTAATAATTTTGGTATGGTTGAACTCGTATCGAAATGGGTGTTCGGGTTTTGTAAATTTTATCGGGTTCCGAGGTGCGGATCCAGGGTTTGACTTTTGGGTTGACTTTTTAGTTTTAATTAAAAATTAAAGTTTTATTATCCGAAATTGTTTTCTGAGTTTTATTTATGAATTGAAGTTATTTTTGTTAGAATTGAGCCGTTCAGGGGTTGTTTCACGCGAAAAGGTCATTTTAGAGTAACGGTCTAGCTTCTTTGAGGTAAGTATCTTGCCTAACTTTGTGTGGGGGAACTACCCCTTAGGATTTGAGTCATTTGTGCTAATTATGTCATGTGAAGGCCATGTACGCGAGGTGACGAGTACGTTCTCGGGGTTATTTGTGGAAATTTGACTGTTTAGGGCTCTTAGGTTCTTATGTTCATTAGGTATGAAGTTGTTTTGTCATGTTAAATCCCCCATTTACTAGTTTCACTTTTACATGTCTTATTTGGATTTAATTGCTTCACGTTCCACCCTTATCGCCGATTAAATTCTTATGTGCCTTAATTGAAGTTGTTGCCTCTTTTATTGCCATGTTATCCTTCCCTAATTGCTTATCCTTAATTAAAGTTATTATTATTTTTTCCATAATTACTTATCCTTAATTGAATTTTTTGTATCTCTTCCGTAATTACTCAACCTAAAATGAAGTTTTTTTATCCCTTATCATTGTTGACTTATCCTTATTTAGAATTATTGATTCGTGTTATCTCTCTTATCGTCGAATTGTATTTTTGCAGAATCAATGCTACGTATTATCTCTTCCATGTTGATCTAGTCTTGTTGAGACTATTATTCCTTGTTGTATCCTTCTTTGTGATCTCGTTCTTCCGTCTCTTTATGTTCTGAAGTTCCTGAGTTGATTTACTTGTCGTATTCTCGTGTTATTGTCGTTGTTATTGTTGTATTCAGTGTCATTGAGCCGAGAGTTATGTGTAGTTGTGATATTGAAATTGTTTTGAGGAAATATTGTGGCATGTGGGCACATATTGTGAAAGTCATTTATTTGAGTTATTATGTTTTGGCATGCGTGTTGTTGTTGAGAGAATTGTTATTTTGTTGCACGAGATTTATGTCGTGCAGTTGTTATTATGTTTGCACGAGGTTTCTGTCGTGTGGTTGCTACTGTGTTTGCACGAGGTTTCTACCATGCGGTTGTTATTGTGTTGCACGAGGTTTTTACCGTGTTGTTGTTATTATTGATACGCATGCAGTGGTATAAGTTCTGGGTGTTGAAACACATGCGGTGAGATAAGATGGGCTTAAAACTCGTGGCTAGTAGGGGAACTACTAGAAGCCATGTGGTGTGATAAGGTGGGCTAAAATGAGGGATGTTATTTGGGAAAAATGATTTTCAAAACTAAATATAAAGGCTCTCATGATGATATAAGGAAAGTTATGATTCATTTTATGATTTGAAACTACGAGGCGGTACCTCGGTAGGGCTCTTGTTGTCATTTCCCTTTTCTGTGCACTTGTCTTTGATTGAATTTTTCCTTGGCATACTATTAACTGTTTCCCTCCGTGTTGCACTATTTGCTCAGTTCTATGTAGTTAATCTTGTTGTGCTAGTTGCTGCTCCAAACTTCATTGTTGCCTTTATTATATTTTACATTTCGTGGTGATCGTTTCTTATGTGCCATTCATGGTCCCTACTCTTATTTGTTGACTTGAATTATGGTAGAACACTTGCACAAGAATACACCTAGTTAAATTACCCATATCGGCTGTAAAAGATAAATCCTGACGTCATTGACCATTATACGTACTCTTGTCTGCTTGCCTTCTGTGTGAGGGATGTTCTATTGGCACGTGAGTCGTCCGTGCGGTTATGAATTGTAATGTCAGCACAAGATGCCAAGTGATTAGGGTTCAAGAATTGGGAACCGTGATTTATGATTTTAAGGTTTGGCATCTCATGGAAATACTTGGGTAACACTGGTGTGAAAGCGGTTGTTCCTACTAGTTGTCACATGTCTTCTTTTCTTCGGTTTCACCGGACTTGGATTGTGCTCAGCTTACTCTACAGTGTTATTATCTGTTGCTCTTAGTCCTTACTGGGTACTGTTGTGGTATACTCATACTACGCTTCTGTATATTTTTATGCAGATCTCAGGTGCCTTGGCTATTGTTGATTATTAGCTAGCTGGTCGAGTATTGCTGTGGAGACTCAAGGTAAACTTGTCATCGCGTTCGCAGGCCTCGGAGTCACCTTCTGATATTGTACTTGTACCATTTAATTTCCATTCCGAACAATTGTATTTAGGGATTCTTCTAGTAAACTCAGTAGAGCTAATGACTTGTACAACCGGTTTTGGGATTGCAAGTTATGTATAAAGATTTTTATTTCATATTTATCAATTGATGGTTGAATTCCTCGATTTATTTCATAAGTGTTAGGCTTACCTAGTCTTAGAGACTAAGTGCCGTTACGACATCCTACTGAGAAAAATTGGGGTCGTGGCACTACTACATGTTGTAATGTAGCTTTCCAACTGATAGCGCAACCACCAATACAAAATACGAAGCTTGTTAGTGATCTTCTTTTGTCAAGATCACCTGCATAATTTGAGTCTACAAAACCAACCAAAGTATTAGTATTTCTCCCGAACTCCAAACATGTGTTTGAAGTACCTCGCAAGTATTTGAGAAACCATTTCACAACTTGCAAATGTGCTTTACCAGGGCAAGCCATATATCGGCTCACCACACTTACTGCCTGCAAAATATCTGGGTGTGTGCACACCATTGTATACATAATATTGCCGACTGCACTGGAATAAGGTACATGTGCCATATACCTCTCTTCTTCCTTTGACTGCAATAACTGAGCAGCTGATAACTTAAAATGAGCAGCAAGAGGGGTACTTACTGGTTTAGCATCTTTCATGCCAAACCTCTCCAAGACTTTCTCCAAGTACTTCTTCTGGGTCATGAATAGCCTGTTGGCTCCTCGGTCTCTTTTGATTTCCATACCAAGGATTTTCTTAGCTGCTCCCAAATCTTTCATCTCAAATTCACTTTTCAGCTGACTTTTCAAATTGTGAATTTCTGTCAAATTCATAGTAGCAATGAGCATGTCATCAACATATAATAATAGGTATACAAATGAACCATCATTTAACTTCCGGAAGTAAACACAACTATCATACATTCTCCTCGAATAATCATGACCTAACATAAAGGAATCAAACCTTTTGTACCATTGTCTTGGAGACTGTTTTAATCCGTACAAGGATTTCTTCAACAAGCAAACGTGATCTTCTTTTCCTTCAATTTCAAATCCTTCGGGTTGATGCATGTATATTTGTTCATCAAGTTTTCCATATAAGAAAGTTGTCTTTACATCAAGGTGTTCTAATTGCAAATCATACATGAAAACTAAAGCAAGCAAGACATGAATAGAGTTATGTTTAACAACAAGTGAGAAACTATTATTGAAATCAACTACTTGTACCTGACTATAGCCCTTTACAACTAATCGTGCCTTATACCTCGCATCTTCAACCCCTGGAATGCCATCTTTTTTCTTGAAGACCCATTTGAAACCAATAATTCTCTTTCCTGATGGCAGCTTCACAAGAGACCAAGTACCATTCTTGTGGATAGACTCAATGTCACGACCCGGAATTCCCACCGTCGGGACCGTAATGGCGCCTAACATTTCACTTGCTAGGCAAGCCAACGTTAGAGAATTATTAAACCAAATCCTTATTTTCATTCAGTAAATAACAATAATTAGCTAAGATGAAATATAATAAGTGCGGAATAATATAAAATTTACCTTAATGACTACCACCCGGATATGGAGTCACAATTCACGAGCATTATAGAATTCACTACAAGCAATAGTCTGAGAGAAATACAACTGTTTGAATGATAAACACAGTAAAACAGAAAAGATAGACGGAGACTTCAAAGTTTGTGAACGCCGACAAATCTACCTTGAGTCTCCAGATAGCGGGTCCAACAGCTAAAATCTCGATCAACCCGAGCCGGTACCAAAATCAGCACAGAAAGTGCAGAGTGCAGTATCAGTACAACTGACCCCATGTACTGGTAAGTGTCGAGCCTAACCTCGATGAAGTAGTGACGAGGCTAAGGCAAGGCACCTACAAATCAACCTGTGCAGTTAAACAATGTATATACAAATAACAGTAATGAAGAATTAGATAGGAGATATCGGGAGGGGAAAACATGCTGGGGGAAATACGAGATAAATAACTACAGCAAAATGATAACTGGAGCAACCAATATATTATGAATCAACAGGAGCACGAATACAGTAAAGGAAAAATGCACGGCATCACCCTTCGTGCTTTTACTCTCAATCTCACCATAAAATCAATAGAAACGGCACGGCATCACCCTTCGTGCTTTTACACTCACAATATGGAACGGCATCACCCTTCGTGCATTAACACTCACATTATGGCACGGGATCACCCTTCGTGCATTAACACTCACATTATGGCACGGCATCACCCTTCGTGTATTAACACTCACAATATGTCACGACATCACCCTTCGTGCATTAACACTCTCCCTTACCATAATGCAATGCATGAATAACAACATGGAGATAGAATAACAAGTACAAGCCTTACTTCAATATTTGGTTCCACAATATCAATCTCAACTTTGAAATAAATTCTCAATTATCACCATAAAACCCGTAAACATGATAAGAATAGTCAACTTAACAACACTAGTATAAACGCGTAGCAATTAGGCATAGGAAAGAGACAATATAAAAAAAAGGAAGAAACATGGAAAATAGGTAAATTGGCGGCGCATAAGTACTCGTCACCTCACATATACGCCGCTCACATGAATTTCACATAATAACTAGTCTAAGGTTCCTAATTCCCTCAAGTCGGGGTTAGACACAATACTTACCTCGCTCCGAAAGCCACTTAATTCTCAATCATAGCTTTTCCTTTAGAATTCACCTCCAAATCACTCATATCTATTCAAAAATGACTCAATAATATCAAATATTGCTAAAGGAATCAATTATATTGCATAATTTAAATTTCCCAAGTTTTCCTCCAAAAAGTCAAAAAATCGACCTCGGGCCTGCTTGTTCAAAACCCGAGGTTCGAACCAAAATATGATTACCCATTCACTCCCGATCCCGAATATATAATTGGTTTTCAAATCCGACCTCAAATTGAGGTGTAAATCCTCAAATTCCCGAAATCTCTAATTTCTACCCTAACCCTAATTCTACCATGAAAACTCTAGATTTTAAGTTGATAATTTCATAAAATGTAATGGGTAATTGAAAGAAAATAGTTTAGAATCACATACCAACACTCTGGGGAAGAAGATGACTCTTAAAAATCGCCTCTCGCCGTTTGGTTTTTGAGAAAAATAAATTTTTGGCTAAATCCCGTGTTTGGATTCTGTTAAGTGTTGGGCGACAGTGTTCATCGCATTCGCGAGAGCACTGTCGCGTTCGCGAAGAGTATAGACTACCAAGCCTTCGCGTTCGTAAGACCGTGTTCGCGTTCGCATAGGATACCCCCCTCCCCCGGCTTCGCGTCCACGAGACATTGCTCGTGTTCGTGATGAAGGAACGATCGACTCTTCCCCATGTATGACTAACACTACGTGTTCGCGAGGAGCTGGTCACGTTCGCGAAGGGCAACGCCCCCATCACTTCGTGTTCGCGACCAAGCCTTCGCGTTCGCGAAGAAGAAAACTCCAGCTGCCCAGCTTACTCTTCGCGTTCACGAGAGTACCTTCGCGTAGGGGTGGGCGTCGGCCGGTACGGTTCGGTTTTCATGAAGTTCGGTTCGGTTTGTTTGGTTTTCAATTTTCTGTTTGGTGCACCAATAACCGAACCAAAATTAGTTCAGTTTCTTCGGTTTTTGCTAATTCGGTTCGGTCGATTTTTGGTTCAATTCGGTCGGTTTGGTCTTGTCGTATTGAGCTTTTAAATCGGACTTTTTCTACTAAAAAATATGACTAATTTCATATTTTAGTGCAACTAAAACTCGAAAATGAGATTATATCATTCATATAATAAAATATTTCCAATTAAAATATGAAAATACCAGAACTATCATAAATATATTGGTGTCATTCTGTTATTATACCATTTTATATAATTAATACTTATTTAGAAAAGAAAAGAAAAAGAGAAAGGGTTTGGATGGGATATGGAAAAAGCGTGATTACAAGTGAGAGATTTTGTTTGTTATAAGTTTCTGATATGGAAAGAAACATTTTGTTGCCATCTATGTAAATCTCCTTATGATGCTAGGATTATGTGATTTTGTTTGAAACCGTGTCTAGTTTTAAAACTTCTTCCAAATAAAAAGGGATAATTTTTGAATGTGGGACTTTATTTGTGTTTGGGCTTCAAATTTTATAATGTAAATATATGGAAAAGTTGGGCTAGACAACTTAAAAGGAGCCTAGAGGTTAGGACCCATATTAGAAAACTTCGGTTTTTCGGTTTAACCGAAAATCGAAGTTGCAAAACCGAGCACCGAACCGAGTACCGAACCGAACACCGAAATTATAGAAAACATAAACCACAAACCGACCGAATAAGCCGAAAAATCGAAACCGAATAAACCGAAATTTGCGGTTCGGTCGGTGTTTTTAGTTCGGTCGGTATTATGCCCACCCTTACCTTCGCAAACGCAAAGAAGGACATGCCCAAACACCTATTGCAGCAAAATACCAGATTTTCTAAGTCCAAAAAAATCATGTGGCCTATCCGAAACTCACCCGAGCCCTCGAGGCTCCAAACCAAACATGCACACAAGTCTAAAAATATCATATGAACTTGCTCGGGCGATCAAATCGCCAAAATAATACCTAGAACTACGAATTTAGCACCAAATCAAATGAAATTCTCAAGAAAACTTTAAAATTTTTAACTTCTCAACTGGACATCCGAATCACGTCAAATCAACTCTGTTTCTCACCAAATTTCACAGACAAGTCTTAAATATTATATTGGACCTATACCGGGCTCCGAAACTAAAATACGTACCCGGTATCAACAATGCCAAACATCAACCAATTCTTAAAAATAATTAATTTTTAGACTTTTAATTTTCATCAAAAATTTATAACTCGAGCTAGGGACCTCCGAATTCGATTCTGGGCATACGCCCAGGTCCCATAATTCAATACAAATCCACCGGGACAAAACACGGATTCGGGCCAGTTTACCAAAAATATTGACTGAAGTCAACTAAAATCAATTTTTAAGGCAAAAATTCTTATTTTTATCAATTTTCAACATAAAAGTTTTCCGGAAACACGCCCTGACTGTGCACGCAAATTGAGGAGGGTAAAAATGAGATTTTTAAAGCTTAATAGCGCAGATTCAAGTTCTAAAACATAAGATGACCTTTTGGGTCATCACATTCTCCACCTCTAAAACAACCGTTCATCCTCGAACAGACATAGAAAAGTACCTTAGCTGGTAAAAAGGTGGGGATATCTACTCTGCATATCGGACTCGGACTCCCAAGTAGCTGCCTCAACAGGCTGACCTCTCCACTGCACTTAAACTGAAGGGTAACTCTTTGATCTCAACTGGCGAACTTACCGGGCTAGAATAGCCATCGGCTCCTCCTCGTAAGTCAAATCCTTGTCCAACTAGACAGAGCTGAAATCTAACACATGGGACGGATCGACGTAATACTTTCGAAGCATGGACACATGGAATACCGGATGAACAGTTGCTAAACTAGGTGGCAATGCAAGCCTGTAAGCCACCTCTCCCACTCTCTCCAAAATCTCAAAAGGTCCGATATACCTAGGGCTCAACTTGCCCTTCTTTCCGAACCTCATTACACCATTCATGGATGATACCCGAAGCAACACTCTCTCCCCGACCATGAATGCAACATCATGAACTCTACGGTCGGCATAACTCTTCTTCCTGGACTGAGCTGTGTGAAGTCGATCCTGAATAATCTTGACCTTATCCAAGGCATCCTGTACTAAGTCTATGCTCAACAACCTAGCCTCCCCCGGCTCAAACCACCCAACTGGCGACCGGCACCGCCTACCATATAATGCCTCATGGGGAGCCATCTGAATGCTTGACTGGTAGCTGTTGTTATAGGCGAACTCTGAAAGGGGCAAGAACTGATCCCATGATCCTCCAAAGTCTATAACACATGCGCGGAGCATATCCTCCAAGATCTGAATAGTGCGCTCGGACTGCCCGTCCGTCTGAGGATGAAATGATGTGCTCAACTCAACCTGCATACCCAACTCACGATGTACTGCCCTTCAGAAGTGCGAGGTAAACTGCGTACCTCGATCAGAAATGGTAGACACGGGCACACCGTGAAGACGGACGATCTCATGAATGTAAATCTCTGCCAACCACTCTGAAGAATAGGTAACTGTCACAGGAATGAAGTGCGTTGACTTGGTCAGCCTGTCTACAATGACCCAAACTGCATCGAACTTCCTCTGAGTCTGTGGGAGTCCAACAACAAAATCCATAGTGATTTGCTCCCACTTCTACTCAGGAATCTCTATCTTCTGAAGCAACCCACCAGGTCTCTGATTCTCACACTTTACCTGCTGGCAATTTAGACATCGAGATACATATGCAACTATGTCTTTCTTTATCCTCCTCCACCAATAATGCTGCCACAAGTCCTGATACATCTTGGCGGCGCCCGGATGAATAGAATACCGGGAACTCTAGGCCTCCTCAAGAATCAACTCACGAAGTCCATCCATATTAGGCACACAAATACGACCATGCATCCTCAAAACTCCGTCATCTCCAACAGTAACCTGCTTGGCACCACTGTGCTGCACTGTGTCTCTAAGGACAAGCAAATGAGGATCGTCATACTGCAGATCTCTGATACGCTCAAACAAAGAAGATCGAGCAACTGTACAAGCTACAACACGGCTAGGCTCAGAAACATTCAACCTCACGAACCGATTAGCAAGGGCCTGAACATCCAATGCAAGCGGTCTTTCACCAACTGGAACATAAGAAAGGCTACCCATACTAGCTGACTTTCTACTCAAAGCATCGGCCACCACATTGGCCTTCCCGAGATGATACAATATGGTGATATCATAGTCTTTCAATAGCTCTAACCACCTCCTCTGTCTCAAATTGAGTTCCTTCTACTTGAAAAAATACTGCAAGCTTCGATGATCAGTGAATACCTCACATGGCACGCCGTAAAGATAGTGCCTCCAAATCTTCAGTACGTGAACAATGGCCGCCAGCTCTAGATCATGAATAGGGTAATTCTTCTCGTGAACCTTCAGCTGCCACGAAGCATATGCAATAACCTTGCCACCCCGCATCAATACCGCACCCAGACCAATATGAGATGCGTCATAATGTACTGTATAAGATCCTGAACATGTGGGTAATACTAATATCGGTGTTGTAGTCAAAGCTATATTGAGCTTCTGGAATCTCACCTCACACTCGTCTGACCACCTGAACAGGGCACCCTTCTGGGTCAACCTGGTCAACGGGGCTGCTATAGATGAAAACCCCTCCACGAACCTACGGTAGTAGCCCGCCAAACCTAAGAAACTATGGATCTATGTAGCTGATGTGGATCTAGGCTAGTTCTGGACTACCTCAATCTTCCTAGGATCCACCTGAATGCCCTCTTTTGATACAACGTGACCCAAGAAAGCAACAGAACTCAACCAAAACTCGCATTTTGAGAACTTAGCATATAACTGGTTGTCTCTCAGAGTCTGAAGAACAATCCGAAGGTGCTGCTCGTGCTCCTCTCGACTGTGGAGTAGACCAAGATGTCATCAATAAACACAATCACAAAGGAATCCAAGTAGGTCTTGAACATCCGGTTCATCAAATCCATGAATGCTGCCGGGCATTTGTCAGCCCAAATGACATAACTAGAAACTCATAATGCCCACACCGAGTCCGAAAAGTTGTCTTAGGGACATCGGATGTCCTAATCCTCAACTAATGGTAGCCAGATCTCAAATAAATCTTCGAAAACACCTTGGCACCCTGAAGTTGATCAAATAAATCATCAATCCTCGTCAATGGATACTTGTTCTTGATGATGACTTTGTTTAACTGCCGATAATTTATACATATCCTCATCGATCCATCTTTCTTCTTCACAAACAACACAGGTGCACCCCAGGGCAAGACACTACGTCTAATGAAGACCTTATCAAGCAAATCTTGCAATTGTTCCTTCAATTCTTTCAACTCTGGCAGGGCCATGCGATATGGCAGAATGGAAATGGGTTGGGTGCCCGAAGCCAAATCAATGCAGAAATCAATATCCATGTCGGGTGGCATCCCTGGCAGGTCTATAGGAAACACCTCTAGAAACTCACGAACAACCAGCACTGAATCCATGGAAGGAACCTCCGCACTAGAATCACGGACATAAGCCAAATAAGCTAGATACCCCTTCTCGACCATATGCCGAGCCTTTACATAAGAGATAACCATGCTGATAGAATGGCCAAGAGGCTATTTCCACTCTAATCGAGGCAACCCCTGCAAGGCTAAGGTCACCGTCTTGGCATGACAATCTAATATAGCATGATAAGGTGACAGCCAATCCATACCCAGTATGACATCAAAATCAACCATGTCGAGAAGTAGAATATCTACACGAGTCTCAAGACTCCCAATGGTGACCACACACGAATGATAAACACGATCTACAATAATAGCATCCCCCACTGGCATGGGCACATACACAGGACTCAGGAGCACTCAAAGAGTCACGGGGCACAATCAAATATGAAGCAAAAAAGAATGACACATAGGAGTAAGTAGACCCCGGATCAAATAGAACTGAAGCATCTCTACTACAAACTGAAGCAGTACCTGTGATAACAGTGTCAGATGACTCAGCCTCAGGCCTGGATGAAAAAGCATAACACTGGGGCTGGGGCCCACCACCCTGAACTACGTCCCTGGGACGGCCTCTAGCTGGCTGGTCTCCACCTCTAATGGCCTGACCTTCACCTCTAATAGTCTGGCCTCTACCTCTGGCTTCTTGACCCATGCCTCTTGCTGGCTAAGCAGGTGGTGCAGCAACTGGGGCCGGAACCATGGCACGAGAACTCTGATGTTGTGAGCTTCCCGTTGCTCGAGGGAAAAATCTAGCAACTGACCTTGTCGACCTGAGTAACCACCCTGATAACTCTGAAGTAGAGGTGCACTAATAGGAGTTGGTGGTACACTGTAGGCTAGCTGGTCGGAATAATGCATCCGAGGGCCACGACTACCTGAGGCATCATGGGATGCCTGGAGTACTGAATGAAATGTCCTGGAAGGATGGCCTCTACCAAAAGTACCCCTGCCTCTAGATGAGGCACTGCTGAACTCACCGGAATGACGAGGTATCTTATCGGACCCCTAACCTCCCTGAGTAAGAACCATCTCGACTCATCTAGCGACATTGGCAGCCGCCTGAAAAGACATCTCACTCCCAGTCTCCTTAGCCATCTGCAATCTGATAGGCTGAGCAAGTCCGTCAATAAACCTCCTCACCCTCTCTCTCGGTGGGAAGCAGAAGAATAGCATGACGGGCCAAATCCACAAAACGGGTCACATACTGAGTAACAGTCATATTGCCCTGCTGGAGACGCTCAAACTGACGGCGACGCTTCTCTCTCAATGTGATAGGCAGAAACTTCTCTATGAAGAGCTGAGAGAACTGGTCCCAAGTAAGAGCAGGCGAACCAGCTAGTCTGGTCAACAAATAATCTCTCCACCATTTCTTGGCGGAACAAGTCATCTGAAATGTAGCAAAATCGACCCAATTGGTCTCTATTATATCCATGTTCCGTAGAACCTCGTGACAGCTGTCAAGATACTCCTGGGGATCCACTGAAGGAGAACCACTGAAGTGAATGGGAAAGAGCTTGGTAAACCTATACAATCTCCACAAAGCCTCAGAAGACATAGCTGGCCCATCTCCGGCCTGTGTCGCAATAACCGGTTGAACTACTCCGACTGGTTGAGCTGCTGGAGCATGATATTGGGGAGCTATCTACTTCGGAGCGGGAGTAGTGGGAGTCTGGGCTCCTACTCCAGCCTGAGACACTGTTGGTGCCATGGGAAATACGACAGTCTGGCCACACTCTCCATAAGGCCCACCAAACGGACCAAAGCGTCAAGATCTATCTGAGGCTCCATTGTTGGGGCTGCTTCTCGGGCTCTAGGCTTCGCCCTGCCCCTGCCTCGGCCTCGACCTCTGCCCCACGTAGGAGCTGCCACTGGACGCTCTGGCTGCTGCTCATCTGAGGAAGCGGTATGTGTTCTCGCCATCTGCGAGAGAACAAGAGTAGAAGAGTTCAATCAATATTGAGAAAACAACAATGATAGAGGAGAATAGAAATGAAAATTGTTCCTAAACTTCATAGCCTCTGGAAGATAAGGACAGACATCTCCGTATCGATCCTCCATACTCTACTAAGCTTGCTCGTGAATCGTGAGACCTAGGCAACCTAGTGCTCTGATACCAACTTGTCACGAGCCGGAATTCCCACAGACGGGACCGTGATGGCGCCTAATATTTCACTTGCTAGGCAAGCCAATGTTAGAGAATCATTAAACCAAATCCTTATTTCCATTCAGTAAATGACAATAATTAGCTAAGATGAAATATAATAAGTGCGAAATAATATAAAAACAGCCTTAATTACTACCACCCGAATCTGGAGTCACAGTTCACGAACATTCTAGAATTCACTACAAGAAATAGTCTGAGAGAAATACAACTGTTTGAATGAAAGAAACAGTAAAACATAAAAGATAGATGGGGACTTCAAGGTCTGTGAACGCCAACAGATCTACCTTAAGTCTCCGGATAGCAGGTCCAACAGCTAAAATATCAATTAACCCAAACCGGTACCAAAATAAGCAGAGTGCAGTATCAGTACAACCGACCCCATGTACTGGTAAGTGTCGAGCCTAACCTCGATGAAGTATTGACGAGGCTAAGGCAAGGCACCTACAAATCAACCTGTGCAGTTTAACAATGTATATACAAATAACAGTCATGAAGAATTAGATAGAAGATATCGGGAGGGGGAAACATGCTGGGGGAAATACGAGATAAAGAACTACAGCAAAATGATAACTGGAACAACCAATATATTATGAATCAAAAGGAACACGAATACAGTAAAGGAAAAATGTACGGCATCACCCTTCGTGCTTTTACTCTCAATCTCACCATAAAATCAATAGAAACGGCACGGCATCACCCTTCGTGCATTAACTCTCATATCATGGCACGGCATCACCCTTCGTGCATTAACTCTCATATCATGGCACAGCATCACCCTTCGTGCATTAACTCTCACAATATGGTACGACATCACCCTTCGTGCTTTTACACTCACAATATGGAACGGCATCACCCTTCTTGCATTAACACTCACATTATGGCACGGCATCACCCTTCGTGCATTAACACTCACATTATGGCACGGCATCACCCTTCGTGTATTAACACTCACAATATGTCACGACATCACCCTTCGTGCATTAACACTCTCCCTTACCATAATGCAATGCATAAATAACAACATGGAGATAGAATAACAAGTACAAGCCTTACTTCAATATTTGGTTCCACAATATCAATCTCAACTTTGAAATAAATTCTCAATTATCACCATAAAACCCGTAAACATGATAAGAATAGTCAACTTAACAACACTAGTATAAACGCGTAGCAATTAGGCATAGGAAAGAGACAATATAAAAAAAAGGAAGAAACATGGAAAATAGGTAAATTGGCGGCGCATAAGTACTCGTCACCTCACATATACGCCGCTCACATGAATTTCACATAATAACTAGTCTAAGGTTCCTAATTCCCTCAAGTCGGGGTTAGACACAATACTTACCTCGCTCCGAAAGCCACTTAATTCTCAATCATAGCTTTTCCTTTAGAATTCACCTCCAAATCACTCATATCTATTCAAAAATAACTCAATAATATCAAATATTGCTAAAGGAATCAATTATATTGCATAATTTAAATTTCCCAAATTTTCCTCCAAAAAGTCAAAAAATTGACCTCGGGCCCGCTTGTTCAAAACCCGAGGTTCGGACCAAAATATGTTTACCCATTCACTCCCGAGCCCGAATATATAATAGGTTTTGGAATCCGACCTCAAATTGAGGTGTAAATCCTCAAATTCCCGAAATCTCTAGTTTCTACCTTAACCCCTAATTCTACCATGAAAACTCTAGATTTTAGGTTGATAATTTCATAAAATGTAATGTGTAATTGAAAGAAAATGGTTTAGAATCACTTACCAACACTTTGGGTAAGAAGATGACTCTTGAAAATCGCCTCTCACCGTTTGGTTTTTGAGAAAAATGAATTTTTGGCTAAATCCCATGTTTGGATTCTGTTAAGTGCTGGGCGACAGTGTTCATCGAAGAGTATAGGCTGCCAAGCCTTCGCGTTCGCGAGACCGTGTTCGCATTCGCGTAGGCTACCCCGCTGGCCTTCGCGTTTGCGAGACATTGCTTGCGTTTGCGATGAAGGAACGATCGACTCTTCCCCAGGTGTGCCTAACACTACGCGTTCGCGAGGAGCTGGTCGCTTTCGCGAAGGGTAACGCCCCCATCGCTTCGTGTTCGCGACCAAGCCTTCGCGTTCGCGAAGAAGAAAACTCCAGCTGCCCAGCTTAATCTTCGCGTTCGCGAGAGTATCTTCGCGAACGCGAAGTATGACATGCCAGAACACCTGTTGCAGCAAAATACCAGATTTTCTAAGTCCAAAACATCTCGTGGCCTATCCGAAATTCACCCGAGCCCTCAGGGCTCCAAACTAAACATGTACACAAGTCTAAAACCATCATACGAACTTGCTCGCGTGATAAAATTGCCAAAATAATACCTAGAACTACGAATTTAGCACCAAATTAAATGAAATTCTCAAGAACACTTTAAAATTTCTAACTTCTCAACTGGACGTCCGAATCACGTCAAATCAACTTCGTTTCTCACCAAATTTCACAGACAAGTCTTAAATATTATATTGGACCTATACCGGGCTCCGAAACTAAAATACGGACCCGGTATCAACAAGGCCAAACATCAACCAATTCTTAAAAATAATATTTTCAGACTTTTAATTTTCATCAAAAATTCATAACTCGAGCTAGGGACCTCCGAATTTGATTCCGGGCATACTCCTAGGTCCCATAATTCAATACGGACCCACCGGGACCATCAAAATACGGATTTGGGTCCGTTTACCAAAAATGTTGACTAAAGTCAACTAAAATCATAAGGCAAAAATTCTTATTTTCATCAATTTTCAACATAAAAGTTTTCCGAAAACACGCCCTGACTGTGCACGAAAATTGAGGAGGGTAAAAATGAGATTTTTAAAGATTAAGAGCGCAGATTCGAGTTCTAAAATATAAGATGGCCTTTTGGGTCATCACACTCAATTTCTTCATTCATTGCAATCAGCCACTTAGATGAATCAACACCAGAAACAGCTTCTGAATATTTTGATAGTTCTCCAATTTCTTCAGTTTCCTGTGCAACTGAAAAAGCAAATGAAACATAATATCCTAATCTTAATGATTATTTACTTTCTCTTCTTGGTCTATGTTTGGCTAAAGAATACTCCTCTTCTTCTGGTTCAACTTCAGGAATTTCAGCTTCTGGCTCAACTTCAGGAGTTTCAACTGTATTTTGCTCCAAAGTTGATGAGCTTGGCTCAGAAGGAATGTCAATCTCAACCTTCACCTGCTTCTGTGTACTCTTCCCTTTATCTGTATTATAAGAACTAGAAGACTTTTTTCTAGAATGTAATATAGAGGATTCATCAAAGGTTACATCTCTGCTAATTATAAATCTTGGTGCCATAGGATCAGGATACTATAGTCGGTATCCTTTCACCCCAAATGCATATCTAAGGAAAATGCACTTTTTAGCCTTTGGCTCTAATTTTCCATCATTTACATTACGTATGCAAGGCAACCAAATATCTTTAAATCAGAATAATTAGCAGGAGTACCTTACCACATTTCCTCTGGAGTCTTAAAGTTCAAAGGTGCAGAAGGAGCACGGTTGACAATATAACAAGCCGTAGAGATAGCTTCTGCCCAAAAGGCGTTTGTCAACCCAGCATTTGAAATCATGTAACGAGCCATTTCCAAAAGAGTTCTATTCATTCTTTCTGCCACACCATTTTGCTGAGGTATCATTCTCACAGTACGGTGTCGAGCAATTCCTTCATTCTTGCAAACTTCGTTGAATTCATCATTACATAATTCTAAGCCATTATCTGTTCTAAGCCACTTAACGTGTTTTCCTGTTTGCTTCTCAATCAAAACTTTCCATTGTTTGAAAGTTAAGAAAGCATCACTTTTATTTTTCAGGAAATAAACCCAAACTTTCCTTGAATAATCATCAATGAAAGTTAACATATACTGTAATGATCCGACCGGTCGTTTTGAGTATTACAACCCCATTTCCCCATTTACTGCTCAATTTATTCTTTACAGTTGTTATGTGACTCGCTGGGGTGATTGGTTCGGGTCTGGTGAGGTTTTGGAATGAATTGGAACACTTAGTTTCAAGGTTTAAAGCTTAGGTTAAAATAGTGACCGGATGTCGCCTTATATGTAAATAACCCCGGAATAGAGTTTTGATGATTCCAATAGTTCCGTATGGTGATTTTGTAATTAGGAGCGTATCCGGAAAATTATTTGGAAGCCCATAGCTAAATTAAGCTTGAAATGGCTAAAATAGAAATTTAAGTTTGGAAGTTTGACCTAGGAGTTGACTTTTTGAAATCAGGGTCGAAATCCGGTTCTGAAAATTGGAATACCTCTGTTATGTCATTTATGACTTGTGTGCAAAATTTGAGGTCAATCGGACTTGATTTGATAGGTTTCGGCGTTGAATGTAGAAGTTGGAATTATTTTTAGTTTTATTAAGCTTGAATTGGGGTATGATTCGTGGTTTTAGCGTTGTTTGAGGTGATTTGAGAGTTCGACTAAGTTTGTATGATATTTTAGGACTTGTTGGTATATTTGGTTGAGGTCCCAGGGAGCCTCGGGTGAGTTTTGGATGGTTAACGGATCAAATTCGAACTTAGAATAAATCTGAAAGTTTCTGCCTTCTCGTGCAACCGCACCTGCATAATTTGGCTCGCAGGTGCGAGCTCGCAAAAGCTAGCTGGGCAAGCGCAGAAGCGGGGAGGGCTGGCAAGGCAGTGTGCGCAGGTGCGGAGTTTGCGCCGCATCTGCGAAACCGCAGAAGCAGAATGCAAAAGGGCAGGCTTCACCGCAGAAGCGAGAATGGCGCAGAAGCGGTTGCATAGAAGCGGTTAAAAATGCACACGAGCGAAACCTCTAGGCAGTGTACAAAAACATAGGGGTCTGAGATTTTCTCATTTTTAGACATTCCAAACACCGGTTAAGGCAATTTTTCAGAGAGAATTCATGGGAAAACTTTAGGTAAGTCACTTGTGATCATTGTTAGTCAATAATATTGGATTATCATTGAAATAATATGACTAAATTACGTGTTTTGAGGTGTAAATCGGGAATTTAGACCTGGATTTAGAAATAAGATTTGATAATTTGGAAGTCGAATTGATGTCCGAATTGGGTAAATTTTATATGGTTAGACTCGTGGTTGAACGAGAGTTCATATTTTGTAACTTTTGTCGGGTTCCGAGACGTGGGTCCCACGGGTGATTTTTGAGTTAAATTTCGGATTTTGTTGGAAAATTAGTATTTTCATATGGAATAAATTCATATGATTTGTATTGACTGAATCGAATGAATTGTGACTAGATACGAGGATTTCGGAGGCCAATTTGCGAAGCAAAGGCATAGCGGAATAAAGAATTACGCGATTTTAAGGTAGGTAACATTTCAAAACTTGGTTCAGAGGGTATGAATCTCTGAACTTTGTGTTATATCAATTGTTGGAGGTGACGCACATGCTGGGTGACGAGCGTGTGGGCATGCACCATAAAAATTGTGACTTGAATAAATCATGTGAAGTTGTAAAAATTAAAGAATCATGTTATTATTCGCATATCCTTCACGTGATAGGAAATTGAGCTGAGACTCGTATTAAAGATCATGATTTAGCTATGTGCCGATATTTTGGGACCCATAGGGTGGTGTTGTTGTTGAATTTAATTGCTTTGAAAATGTATATTTCATAATCAGTCATGTTCATAAATGTGAGGATATTTATGGGAACGGGGTTGCCCGCTTGTAGCAGGTCATATCGGCTTTATATATATATATATATATATGGATCGGGGCTGCACGCCGCAGCATGCCTTATTGGCTTTATTATTATATGGATCGGGGTTGCCCGCCTGCAGCAGGCCATATCGGCTTTATATCATGCTTGGGCTGAAGGAGCCCCTCTGGAGTCTGTACACACCCCTAGTGAGCGTAGATGATTATATATATATATTCGGGATACACTACATATATATATATATATATATATATATTAGGGATGAACTTCCCAGGGCATGGACTTGCCTTACTTATTTATATCATGATGAATTTCTCTGGACATGGATCTTGTCTGTATTATTTACATTTGGGGATAAACTACCCCAGGGTTGGATTGGCCTTATACGGTACTGAGTGACTGACTGTCAGTTAATGTGTGTGTGTGTGTGTGTGTGTGTGTGTGTGTGTGTGTGTGTGTGTATATATATATATATACGGTATGGAATATCCCTAGGCTGGATTAGCTATAAACAGTACCGAGTGACCGAATGATTAGTGACTAGTAATACATGAGGTCTTTTCGCTGAGATGTCATATTCCTCATATCATGCCGTATTGATCTATTTTGCTTGTACTGAGTTTAACTGTTGAACTTGAAAGCATGCCTATATTTTTGTACCATTATTTATATATATTAGACTGTACATGCGGGGCTCGTCACTACTTTCAGCCCAGAGGTTAGTCTTGTTACTTATTGAGTTGGTTGTACTCATACTACACTCTGCACCTCGTGTGCAGATCCAGGTGCTTTCGGACATGGCGATTGTTAGATCTCAAAGTGCTATCAGCTGGGGACTATCAAGGTAGTTGCATGGCGTCCGCTGACCTTGACTCTATTTTCTTGAGTTATTGTACTGTTCGATACTTTCAGACAATGTTTTATCAGTCAGACTTTATATTCATATTATATGCTCATGTACTCAGTGACACCGGGTTTTGGAAGTGTTTATATTTGTATTTGTGATATTTCTTCCGCTGAATTTAAATTTATGTTTTCAAATTTAGAAGATATTGTAGTTTATTGAGATTGTTAGCTTGTCTAGTATTGAGATAGGCGCCATCACGACAAGTGAGATTTTGGGTCGTGACATATACCTGGCACCACCTTTTGACGGGGTACGTGAAGGACCCCAAAGATCTAAATGAATGTATCTAAAGTACCTTTTGTTCTATGAATTGCTGGAGATTTGAAGCTGAATCTTTTCTGCTTCCCGAATACACAGTGTTCACAGAACTCCATATTGCCGGTACTTTGGCCACACAAGAGACCTCTTTTGCTTAGGATGGAAAGACCTTTTTCACTCATATGCCCCAATCACATATGCCACAATTTGGTGATGTCAAAATCTGATTTATTTGATATTGAAACTGCAGCAGCACCTGTAACAGTAGATTCCAATAGAGTATACAACGTACCAGATCTGTGTGCTTTCATGATCACAAGAGCACCATGAGAAACTTTTAAAACTCCACCTCCAACAGTGTACTTACACCCAAGAGATTCTAGAGTGCCCAAAGAGATGAGATTTTTCTTTAAGTCGGGAACATATCTAACATCGGTGAGAGTTCTCACCACATTATCGTGCATTTTGATTCGGACTGTGCCTTTACCAATAAAATTGCAGGCACCATTGTTGCCCATCAAGACAACTGCATCTTCAACAGATTCATATGTTGTAAACGAATCCCGATTTGGACACATATGATAAGAACAACCCCAATCTAAAATCCGCTCATTGATAGATAAACTATTATTAGTTGCTAAAAAAATAGTTTCCTCAGTCTCATCAGCAGCTACACTTGCTTCGGCAGTGTCCGTATTTTTATGCTCATTTTTCTTTTCTGAATGTTTTTCTTTGATTTTCAATTTAAAGCATTCAGAAATAATGTGGCATTTCTTATGGCAGTATTTGCACATGACATTTATGTATCTGTATTTTGACCTTGATTTAGGTCTCTCACTACTTGAATCTTTCTTATTGGATCTACCTCTTACAAACACGTCTTCCCCTTGGTTCCTACTAGTTTCCCTAGTAATATCTCTATTTATTTGTTCTTTTGATTTCAAAATAGATTTGATATCTTTATAAGAGATATTATCTTTTTCATAAAGCATAGTATCTCTTATACGCATAAACGACTGGGGTAAGGAAACAAGCAATAACACGGCTTGATCCTCATCTTTAATTTCAGCATCTATGTTACTTAAATCCATAAGAAGGGAATCAAAAGTATCAAGATGTGTAATTATAGAGGTACCTTCAGCCATACGAAAAGTGTAGAGTTGTTGTTTAGATAAAGCTTGTTTTCTACTTTCCTTTTCATATACAGGTTTTTAGCTTTTCCCATATGCCTTTGGCTGAGCTTTTTGCAGCAACTCCACGCAAAACCTTATTTGAAAGATTTAAAATGATACCTTCTTTTGCCTTTTTGTCTATGATGGAAAACTCCTCGTCCGTCATTTTATCCTACTTCTTTTCATTTCCTTGCAGCGCCAAATCTAAGCCATCCTGAATTAGAATAGCTTCCATTTTTAATTGCCACATCCCAAAGTTTGCACTTCGGTCGAATTTTTCAACATAAGTCTTTGTTAGAGTCATATTGGCAACTGAAATGAACCCGGTTATATCCGGCTCTGATACCAATTTGTTAGGATCGAGAACTCGGGTAGTGCAGAATTTAGCCAAACAATGTTATAATAACAATAACAAAGACAATGCAAGTTGATAATAACGATAATTAAAGCAGATAAATAAGACACAAATTTAACGTGGTTCGGTCAAGGTGACCTACGTCCACAAGCGGAGAGGAGCAATTTCACTATACCAACAAGAATATAAAAGAGAGTACAAAATTAGAGTAAAATACTCTAATTAATACCAAATACCCCAAGAAAATAACCTTATAAAATTACTCCAAAGAAAGGGTTCACACAAGTATTTTCCAGCACTCGCTCTCTTGCAAAATACTTTATAATGAAAAGGAAGACAAAAGCAAGTAGAAATATTTCTACTTTTGTCTGAAGGTGTCTTTGAAATGAGAGAGATGGCTCTCCTTTTATAGGACCCAAACTTGGGCTCCAAGAACTAATAAAAAGAAAAAGAAAATTGATCAACCAATCTCTGCCACACAATGATACTTTGGCTCCAAGTAAAAATATTGCCAGCCAACTCTTCTTCAAATTAGGCTTATGCCTATATGAGATGGACCCATTAGTCAAAAAATTGGTCCTATTACAAGATCCCTTCTCAACGAAGCATTTTAACGTAATCTGTAAGGGATATACATATAATCTAGTAACAGATATGCAGACTCATAACCAAGAATCAAGTCTTATATTTCACATTAACTATTAAGAGATAGAACACAAGAACCATTGTTCATCACCAATCTGCAAGTTTGTCACCTTTACCTTTAGAATTAACCAACAGGAAACCTTCCTCTGTCACAATCCATTGGCAAACAAGATTTCATGAAATACATCAACTACTTTGTACCAAATATTACCCCCAAAAAAATAGAGTTTGAAGCCACACAAACTGTCACGAAATGACTAATATATTGATAACGTTTGTTGCAGTAATATTTTGCAATTCTAAATCGTCGTCTCTAGATGCACAATGAACTCGTAGTGCAGTGGTACTATGTGAAATTCCAGATCTAAATGTAGTATTTTCTTACAAAATAAATTGCATTTTTGCTTTTAGAGAACAACAATGAGTATAAGAAGATGCATAAGAAGAACATAGCCTTATTATTGATTAGTGAATAATCCATGATTGAGAAACTATTCTACTTTGCTTGATTCATTGGTTTCTTATCATGCCTACTTACATAAAAGAAAGAGTCCTCTATACAATTACAAGAATTTTTGAATATCTTCTTATTTTAAGAGCAGAAATTATGAATATCAATATCTATTACCAGTTTGGCTACGAGGGGGTACAACAACAAACCCAATAGAATCCCACAAGTGAAGTATAGGAAGGGTAGTGTGTGTGCAGACGTTACCCCTGCCTAGGAAGGTAAAGAGGTTATTTCCGATAGACCATCGGCTCATGAAAGATGAAATAAAACAGTTCAACTACGAGGTAACAGCAAGATTTTGGTGCTTGTAAAATTGTAGAAATAAATAAGGGGGGGGGGGGGGGGAACTGTGTTTCCAGAAAGGAAAATTCTCAACCTACATATAGATGAATTCACAAGTCTCTTACTATGGTTACAATGGGTGCCTATCTTCTCATAAAGATTCATCAAAATGGGCAACCCCCCTAAATTTATTTTCATTTGTTCTAACCAATTGTAAGTCAAAGCAACTTCAATTACTATTCTTGGCTTTTCCATTAGTAGTCCATGCCACCCATGCCACCACCCATTGGTGGAGTTTCCTTCTCATCCTTGGGAAGCTCGACAACAACAGCTTCGGTTGTGGTCAAAAGAGACGACACGCTGCATGGCACACAACATTATAGGGACTTTAGCATTAATCCAATGTCTACACTGAAAGAACAAGAAAATACAAAGGGTGTTGTAGGCTAACCTAGCAGCATCGACCAAGGCTGTCCTGATCACTTTCAACGGGTCAATGATTCCTGCCCTGACCATATCCACATATTCACCTGTTGCATAGAAACAGTCGGCTGAGAAAATGGATGTTTGATCAGTCATACATTAAAACGGGACAAAAGATGAAGATCAAGACCTTTGGCAGCATCATATCCAAGATCAGCGTCGTCCTGCTCCAACAGTTTACCAACCACGACTGCACCCTCTACTCCTGCATTTGAAGCTATTGTATGTACAGGTGTCTGCAATTACAGAGCATAAGTTGTTAGCAATTCAAGATACTTTCCAAAAATGGGCATCACATTTGAGCTGAACCACTCTATTTCCGAGAAGCTATATTCTAGACTTAAGTAGCAGAGATAAAGGAAGCAAGCAAACCTTTAGAGCATTCTGAATAATCTGTACACCAATTTTCTGGTCAAAGTTGGCAGTTTCTAATTTATCCAATTCCTTTGCTGCATAAAGAAGAGCAACACCACCACCTGCAAAAAAGAAAAACTACATTATTAATCTCCAACTAATTAGTTATTCCCAGTTAGCTTGGGAATATGAGAAACGGAAGTATAATAACCTGGAACAATTCCTTCCTCCACGGCAGCCTTTGTGGCATTCAAAGCATCAGTGACTCTATCTTTCTTTTCGCCAACCTCAGCTTCACTAGCTCCTCCAATCTGAAAATTAATCTAGTTAAAATTAATATATATTCTACTAAGTTATGTTTTAATAACAACTGAACTAACAATGTCACAACTTCTTTCAACTTAAAAGGAAAGTCTGAATTCTTCTTGTAGGTCTACATTTGCACAAGTTGCAAACAAAGGCATACCTTTAACACAGCCACACCTCCTGAAATCTTAGCTAGCCTTTCCTGCAACTTCTCCTTGTCATAATCAGATGTGCTCAGTTCAATGGTTGATCTAATCTGCAAATACAAAGAGCACGAGTATATGCTCAACCCCATGCTGAAGTGCAGTGCTTGTACTGATATTGGTGCAAAACAGAAGCTAGACAAACCTGCTCACATCGTTCCTCTATGGACTTCTTCTCACCGGCGCCATCAAGAATGACAGTATCATCCTTGGAAATAGCCACCTAGGAATATCGAACAGGAATCACATTACGCACGATTTTCTCATGCACTTTTACATTCAAAAGAGAACGGATATACTAAAGGAATGGCTACTACAGCCAAATGGCACGGCAAAAGTACCTTTTTACATGATCCCAACATCTCCAATTCCACATTTTCAATGTTCAATCCAAGCTCTTCTGTTACGACCTACCACACAGCAGTAAGAGACGTTGGTTGAGGTATCTTTAAGACAAATATCAACTATCTTATACATGAGCATGGTAAATAAGTTCTCACTTGGCCTCCAGTTAAAATAGCAAGATCTTGCAAATTAGCTTTCCTGTTTTCACCAAAGCCTGGTGCTTTGATGGCACAAACCTGTAAACATTTAAAGACAACAAGCAATCACCAAACTGAAGACAAGTTAAACAACAAACAGCACCGTAAAATATATAAGCAACATACTTTGATTCCAGCACGAAGCTTGTTCAAAATAAGAGTGGCAAGTGCTTCACTGTCCACATCTTCAGCCACAATTAAGAGGGGTCTTTGTCTCTGCATAGATGAAGTAAGAGTAAGACAGAGAGCTCCATGGTCAATCTCCGAAACCAAATTGATAATCTCAGAAAGGGGATTACCTTAAGAGCCAACTCTAATGCTTTCACAACAGCATTAACACTTGAGATCTTTTTCTCATGAATAAGAATTAGTGGGTCATCGAGTTCCTGCCAGATATATCAAGAGAATAGTGAGTTCAAACGGAAAAGAGCAAGCATGGCGCAAAATATGAGAAGCATGCTGGCAATACAATCTCATGCAAGCTTCACTAATATTAGCTAACTAGAGACATACACATTTCTGGTTCTTCTGATTTGTGATAAAGTATGGTGAAATGTAACCTCTGTCCAGCTTCATCCCTTCAACAACTTCCAACTCATTGAATAGTGTCTTTCCGTCCTGCGTGATAATAGAAATGAGTTATTTACACACCTTTATAGCAAGACTACCAAGTCTTCAACAACTCAGTCGAAGTATACACCAAAGAGGATTATACAAATTGAAGACATGACGTTTTTCTTAACCGAGCAACAAAAGAATATATCCAAATTCCATCTTGCTTAATTTATTGCCCAATTTCTCCCTTTCACCAACAAAATTGCTCAGGTCTCACTAAGTTAGTCAGTAAACAAATATTTGCTTCAATTACACCCCTAAAGCATATTAAATCAGAAACTTCCAACTTTTATACACACGCTTTAAAGCTTACATAGGTTGGTTTAGGACCACAGAGACCAGTACAAACTCCGCATACATAAATGGAAAGTAGAAGTACTTACTTGGATAGTGATGACTCCCTCCTTGCCTACTCTCTCCATAGCCTTTGCAATTAGCTCACCAATTTCTCTTTCTCCATTTGCAGAGATAGTCCCAACCTATCAAAGGATTATAATAATATCAGAATATTTTGGGAAAAAGTGCATAACATAGTAGCCGATTGACTTCTATATCAACTCCAGTGACTAATTTAATCTCTCCGCGGAGCTATTTGTTACTTTCTGCTTTTCTTCCTTTTAACTATTATCAATTCCCTTCAAGGATGGTTTCCAGTAAAAGGTAGAGAAGTGTAAGTACCACAAAACACTGCTACATTTATGTGCAAGTACTAAAACTGACAAAGATACCTGTGCAATTTCCTCTGATGTGCTGATCATCCGTGCTCTGCTTTTCAGGTTTGTTACAACAGAATCTACAGCCATGGTAATACCCCGTCTAAGGTCCATTGCATTCATACCAGCTGCCACTGACTTGCATCCTTCAGCAAATATTGCTCGGGTGAGGACTGTAGCACACGTGGTACCTGAAAAACACAAAACCACCAATTATACTGGGGCAGAAAATCGATTCAGTCTTTCGAAGTGACAGAACATAAAACTCCAGCAGCAGAGGCAATACGAGTTCTAAAGACTTACCATCACCAGCAACATCATTTGTGGCATTGGCAACTTGTTTTACAAGGCTTGCACCAACATTTTTTATCTTGTCCTTGAATTCAACACTTTTTGCGACAGTGACGCCATCTTTTGTTACTTTGGGTGCACCCCAACTTTGTTCAATCACCACATTACGTCCCTACACCATAAACTTCTAACATCAATTGACATTCATGACGATAAAGCTACCACCAGAAATATGCAGTGGGAGTAAATTGCATTCTCATCTCCTAGAAATATGTCAGCAAAATAGGATGTTGCTGCCCCAGTGTTCTCCAAGTTCGACTAGCAGGAACAAGGAGTGATAAAAAGGCAACTAATTCTACTTTCGCTTCAAGGGAACGAGTCGGCCAGAAATGTCCCAGTTCTGCCAGCCAGAGAGCGAAGCGATCAACAACTTGACGTATCAGGGTAAATATCAGAGCCAGGAAAACCTGATAACAATTTACAGTTGAGGCAAGTCCCTCTACAATGCCATTTAGGTCGTGTATGCCCTAATGAGTACTTTCCAGTACACTATAAGAAGCATGTGAGCATCTGAAGACAGCAAAGTGTTAATGTTTGATGGAAACTAATGACATGACTACATAATTGCATTCATGTTTTCCATTTCCAAAGAATTGAGCACCTATGCCTGTGAAATTGTTGCACTTTTGTATGGATAGAAGCATAGATCCAACAAATTACCAAGTCAAACAAAAGACAACAAAGTCTCATCACAACCCATCAAAACAATATAATATATAATGTACACGGGTAGGAAATTAATAATTTACTAAAAACAAGAGCATGTCACCAAAGTTCAGATTATTAGCAGGAGTTCTGCTAAAATCATGAGTAACAAGTATTCTCTTAGGTTCAAACCATTCAATGTTTGGCAATTCTGACGAACTTTACATTCGTAAAAGCTACATAAACAGTACTGCAAGTCTTCGTCAAAAAACATAAACAGTACTACAAGTCACAATAGTTTTTTTATAATTAACATCTAAAAATATATATAAATGTACAATTGCAGTAAAAAAAAATTGTTCCACTTCCCAGATAGATATAATAACATATAAATTAGAACAAACAGAGTATATTCACTAATGGGGTTAAGAAAAAAGTCAACCTTGAACCCATAGTGACTTTAATTTAGTAGAAACAATACTATGTCACCAAAGTTCAAATTTTTAACATGAGTTCAAATGAAATCTTGAGTAACAAGCATTCCCTCTAAGGTTCAAACTATTCAACTTTTGGTCAATTCTGAAGAACTTTCCATAATAAGAAACTGCAGTCAAACATATGTTTAACATCTCTATTTAATAACCATTCACTATATAAGCCAAATTTTTCGGGGAACCAATTTTTATGTTATGTTGTAATATGACCTCTATAACAACACTTCACTATAGCAGCCCACAAATGTCGGAACAAACGAGACTGGTTTGACTGTATATAAGAAGTAATACAAGTCACAATACTTTTATAATTAACAATATTTATAATGACATAATAAAAATTTCACCTTTGGACCCATAGTAACTTTAACAGCATCAGCAAGTTCCTCAACACCTTGAAGCATCATAGCCCGAGCTTCAACTCCAAATCTAATATCCTTTGCAGCATAATTTCTACTCCAATTTAACCTTCCACCAATCTGCAACGAAAATAAAAAACCATTTAAACAACAAATCCAAAATACAGCTCTTCTTGATCTGTAAACAAAAAAAAATGCAACTTTACAAAAAATACTCACTTGTTGGGTGCTGGTTCTTGCAACTCTGTACAAACAAGAAAAAGGGTATTTGTCAAAGTAATAAAGATTATGTTTTTCTAACACAACAAAAAAAAAAGATTAAAAAAAAATATAGAATATGAATATATACCTGGCTTTGGAAGCAAGATTTGCTGCAAAACGATACATTTTTTTGCTACTGAGAAAATGCTGGTGAGAGAGAGAGAGAAGTGGGGGATGAATATGAAGATCTTTAGGTCTTTTATTTTGAGAGGAAAGAGAAGGGTCTAGAAGAAGCAGCTTCTAGGGTTTTAGGGTTTTACTATCTCATTTCATATTTAACAGTATCCTGTTAAAAAGAAAGTATGTACTACGAGATAGGGTTTAAGAAGGATTTAAGCCTCCAAAGGTTTTCAACTTAAAAATAGGAGTAAAAAAATGTCAATCAGCAGTTCTCTCTCTCTCTCTTTTTTTTTTTTTGGGGCAGGACTAAATGTAACTTATAGTTCTCTCACTTTGTCATGTTGGTCCCCAAATTTATCATTTTGTCAATTGAACACTTATACTCGTTAAAATTATGTATAATAAACGTTTATGACAGGAGACTATCAGTGCGTGTAATATAATATTCTACACGTAGGATGTCACGTCATTACTAGTGCCACATAGGAAAATAAATTATTGAAAAATAGGACTGGTCACCCAAACCTAATATTTCATGTCATTTTACACTTTATCGATTATTCCACGTCATTATTTATTTTCTTAATATTTTTTAAAAAATTTGAAGAAAAATCCAAAATGACTCAATAAACAATCTCATAGCCACCATTACAACATCTTTCTTTATCTAACCACCGTGAACCATTTCTTAACCACCAGCAAAGATCGTCCTTTCAAAATCCCACCCAGGAACAAAAGATTTCCTAAGGGAGTCAGTAACACCGAAGCGCGCAAGCGCACACAGGTGCTGCAAATCTTCAACATAAAGCAAAATCCAAGATATGCAAGAACACTAAGCCAAAAATCACAAGACGCTGGGGTAGTGAACACCCAAAGATTCGGACTCATTAGCGGTAAATTGTAACCTTGATTAACCAAGTTATTTCAGTCAACCTAACCAAAACAGGTGCAATAGAAAAACAGTAACGAGACAGAGCCTAGGATGTTCTCCCGAGGATATGAGTTTCGTCGAAAAGTGTACAAATACCAACAACAAGGACCACCAGATAAATTATTCCAGCGTGATCAGTTCCAAATAGCGAAACACAGCAACGATAACCAAAACAGATCCGTTCGTCAACCTAAAGAATCGTCGGAATCAGTGACACTACTACCACGGGTAGGACGCTGAAGCAGCGTCCTAGGAGGAACGAAACTCGCCGGAACCCTAATCAGTTAGGTTTTGATTAAATAGAAAAAGAAATAAGAAATGTAAAAGATTCTTTCGTTAAAGAAATAAAGAAAAATAGTATATTTCTGCCTGGTTTTATGATTTTGAATGCTCATCTATTGTTTACAGTAATGTGGAGGGGAAAAGATGGGAGGGGAAAGAGGGATTGGGGGCGATAAGAAAGGTGAGAGAAACTGAGAAAGAGAAAAAAATTGGGAGGGGGAGGGTGGTAATTTCGATTAACTTATTAACTTTACTTCTTTTTTTTAGTTTAATTCATTTTTAATCAAAATTACTAGTATCACTCTCTTTACACGCGTGTGTTACTCATAATGTGTCCATCTCAGCTATGTCAGTGCCACATAAGCTCAGTCAATGGTAGAGGAATTTAGAAAATTAGTTTTGAACGAGTGTAAGTGTTCAATTGGAAAAATTATAAGTTTGGGGAACGGCATGACATAGTGGCACAAGTATAAGTGTCATTTAGGCTATTCTACCTTTTAAAAATATTGTAGTGAAAATTATTGTTTAGAATATAATACAAAATAGAAAAAGGAAAAAAGTATTTCCTGTATTAAAAAATTGCCTAATTATAATTTTAGTCCCTTAAAAATTATCTTCGTATAATTTTTCTTTTATTTAGAAATAAACAAAATAATAAAGTTGATGCAACAAATATATATAATTTTCTTTGTCGTTAACTTACATATAATTGAAAGTCAAAACAAATTAAAGGTCATAAAGGGAGGACACTATAAAAAAGACAACAAAAATTATATGTAAATTAATGAGCACACAACGTATACATAATGTAGCGCTTAAGAAAGCTTTATTTACGGGAGAAAATATTTTTTCGAAACTTTATTTCTCTTTTATATTAGTAAACTAGTAGTTGTACCCGCGCGATGCGCGGTTAATATTAATTAAATTAAATTATGATCGAACTTTTTTGAACTTATTAGATCATATTGTTTTAATAAATTTCAATTTCATCTTATTTGTCAATATGCTATACCCAATAATAAAAAAAAAATTGTCTGCACGCTTTCTTTTGTAATATAAGAGAAAATATATATATTTTATTAATGTTGAAATATTTTTTATTTTAAATTTCTCTTATATAGTCATCGAACAACTTTTTTGTTTTGTATTATTCTTTATTATATTATCCATATTTAGTATTATTTCATTGTTAATTGTAACTTTTATTAGCATATTACTTTATTTAAATTTTTGTATGCCACTTTATTTTAATACTATAATAGAAGATATATATTTTTATATTTTATATTTTATTCTATTATTCTCAATAATATTTTCTGAATAAATAAACTTTGTAGTTTTAAAAAGAAAAACAAAAATTATTAATAAAACAAAGAAATTTTGAATTGCCATTATTTTTTGTAATTTTAGTTTTTTATTTTAAAATAATTTAAAAACTCCAACTTGAAACTACCCTCCAATTTGAATGGTCAGTGTTTTTTGTTAATTTTCATTTTTTACTGTAAAATATTTTTATTTTATTATTTTATAAATATTAAAATTCAAAACCAATAACTAATAACCAATTATTAACTATATAACTAATTATGAACTACTTATGCCATGTGACTTTTTTCTAGGCTACCACTTGGCTTAAGAAGATGGTTTTTTCCTCTCCTTTTAATAATATATAGATATAGATTCTATTATTCTCAATAATATTTTTAGAATAAATAAACTTTGTAGTTTTAAAAATAAAAACAAAAATTATTAAGAAAAACAAAGAAATTTTGAATTGCCATTATTTTTTTTAATTTTAGTTTTTTATTTTAAAATAATTTAAAAACTCCAACTTGAAACTACCCTCCAATTTGAATGGTCAGTGTTTTTTGTTAATTTTCGTTTTTTATTGTAAAATATTTTTATTTTATTATTTTATAAATATTTAAATCCAAAAATAATAACTAATAACTAATTATTAACTAAATAACTAATTATTAATTACTTATGCCATGTGGCTTTTTTCTAGGCTACCACTTGACTTAAGGAGATGTCTTTTTTCTCTCATTTTAATAATATATAGATATATATTTTAGTACTCTTTAAATATTTTTATTTTAAATTTTATCCTATTGTTCTCAATAATATTATCTGAATTTTAATGAATAAAATCTTTATTAAATTAAAGAGACTTATATAGTCATCAAATAATTTTTTTTTTGTATTATTCTTTAATATATATTATTCATATTTAGTATTATTTCATTGTTAATAGAAACTTTTATTAGCATATTACTTTATTTAAATTTTTGTATGCCACTTTCTTTTAATAATATAATAGAAGATATATATTTTATATTTTATTCTATTATTCTCAATAATATTTTCTGAATAAATAAACTTTGTAGTTTTAAAAAGAAAAACAAAAATTATTAAGAAAAACAAAAAAAAAATTAAATAATTTAAAAATTCCAACTTGAAACTACCCTCCAATTTGAATGGATAATTTTTTTTTTTAATTTTCGTTTTTTATTGTAAAATATTTTTGTTTTATTAATTTATAAATATTTAAATTCAAAAATAATAAATAATAACTAATTATTAACTAAATAACTAATTATTAACTACTTATGTCATGCGACTTTTTTTAGGCTACCACTTGACTTAAGGAGATAGATTTTTCCTCTCGTTTTAATAATATATAGATTGTCTTACAAAAAGTATGTAGCGACGAAGAATTAAGAAGTATTTTTTTTGGCAAATGAAAAAAAACTAAGAGAGAAAAAGGAAAAAATTTAAAGACAAAAAGAGGGACATGTTCTGTGTAGGTAATACCGTAATAGGCTTAAAGAAGAGATCTTCACAATGACAAATACACACAGTATCTCTTCATTCTTCTTTTGTTTCTCTGTTAAGGATTATATATCCAAACTGAGTTTGCTCCATTTTGATGGAAAATGCTACTCCACGAAATTTTGAAGGGAGATGATTTCTCAAGGATAGATAACAAAAATATATTGTTGTTAAAGTGGAAATATTAGATTGAAAGGATTGGCTAAGGGAGATGAAGGATGATTGAAGAAGGAATATGTGAAGACAAGTTTTATTTGATAGCGAAAGTGAAGTAGAGAGGTATCATATGTAATTGCAGTTTCTATTACATTTTTTTCCCGACATGACCCCATGAAAAGAGGATAAACTGATTTATGGCATATGGGAAAGAAGAGGAACATACGGAGGTTTAGTTATTAATGAAGAGGCACGGCTTTTGACTTCTTAATCGAACAGAGGCAGTGTAATAAAAAGAGTTCTAATGGAAGGGACGTGACTTTTGAGTTTTTAATTGAAACAGCAAAAATTTTTACAAATAAGAGGAAAGAAAGCAAAATAATAGAAAAAGGTTTAAAAATAAGAAAATAGATAAATTGAAATTCTGGCTTAGGAGAGTGCCACATCACTTCTCCCATGCCCTTCAATTATATATATATAGATTTTATGTATGTCAATTGACTAAATTATAGTAATGCCTCTTTTAGTATAAAAAATATGTAAGTTAATTACGAAGAAAATTATATTTATTAAAAATTCAATTTTGCTCCTTTTCCTTTATTGATATTCCAATCAAGAAAGGATAACATGTTTTTTTTTGTATTCCCTCCTTGATATTTGTTGCACCAACTTTATTCTTTTATTTATTTCTAAAATTCTTTTTATTTCTTTTTTAACTTGAAGTATCAAGTTTTTCATGTTCTGAGAATGACTCGGCCATGTGAATGAGATGGTTATTATTTTTAAAGTGCCATGATGGAAGAAAAATCTGCTTAATCTCCAATCATATTTCTAACTGTTAGATATAATAATTTAGTAGAATATATAATGTGTGCATAGGCGTATTGGGGATTTAGAATTAAATTTGACTCATTCAACCTTTAGGTTCTTACCCCAAACTCATTATACTTTTAAAGTATAGGTTTATAATTATTTTTTTTGCAATTTTAGTAATTTTTCAATTGTAAATGTGCACCCTATAATTATACAACAAAAACTCTTTGAATTTAGATGTGCACACATATATTTAAATAATTTAAAAAAAATATAACATTCACATGGTCTAGGAAAATAAGCATGAATTCACGTTAACTCATGTCCCTACTCTTAGATACATAATGGTGTGTGTGTTTTCTTAAGCAAAAAATAAATAAAAAATCCAGCTGGTGGTCTACAACATGATAGAATATTGCAATTTAAATCTTGGTTTTGAATTGAGAGAAAAATGCACATTAAAACCTACAACTTATTTTTCTTTGCAAAAACTAATCTGGAAATGAATAGTATATCTGCAAATCCAATTTTGCTACTCCCCCTTTTTTTTTATTTTTTTTTGAGTTAGGAAATCTGATTTTGTTCCGAGTGTCGTATTTCACTTTAAATTTTTTATGATTCAAATATGTGTGGTATGACTTGGCTAGTTGATTCGTTTAATTATGAAGTAACATGCTGCATTCTTAGCTAATGCACTATTAGAAGAGTTAAATTGTATCAAAAGAACAAATTAAGGATAGCATAATATCGTAAATTACAAGAAAACTCGGTGTTATAAAGCAAAACTTTTAAGAAGATCTTTGAAATTATATCAGCGTAATCTTGTTAAAATTTGCAAAACGTGGTATAAAGAAACAATGAATAGTCATAAAATGATAGAAAATTGTGATTGGGAAAGATAGAATTTTCTCATAAGTACCAATACGACAGTGAATAGTCACAAATGATAGAAAATCGTGATTGGTATCTTTTTTTTAATCGAATATCAGTATGAGTCAGTAGATGAGCCGCGACCCATTCAGAGAGAACATGACATCAGGTATGAGGCCTAACTATCTACGACAGTAACACATTGCATGAAAAATAACGCGCCTTAGCATAATTCGCCGATTGTAATTCAAAAAGACAGTGGAATATTGAGATTGTCATGCATTATAATGAAAAGAGATGTGTCATAGAGATAGTACTTGAAATAAGTTGACATAACTGTCACTAAATATTGCATTCTCACAGTTATTTTGATATGCATCGTACCTTGTACCACATAAGCTCAAAAATCACATGTGACGAGATGACATAATAATCGAGAAAAGAATAAGGGACTTAAGTTCCGCGACAAGATGCTTATGGGGTTGACTTGAGGAGGGAGTCTACTATAATCACACTTAAAGACAAAGATACAGTTACAATTTTTTTTTTGTTGGTTTGAAAGAGTACATTCTATTAATTAACGATGGATTACATGGATCATCTGTGAAGACGCAGTTATACAAAAAGTTGGAACAACATTACTGTTGTTGTTGGTAGGTGGATGATGAGCACCATGTTGAACTACTGCTCTATTACAAAAAAGTGTTTGTGTGTTGTTACTACCGGAAGCTACATCAAAAGAGTTACAAAAAGCTACTGGTGATCCTGTTGGTGTAGGATTTGTTGTAGGAATATGCCTAAGTTTGCGACATCCCCATTTGTCTTCAAGAGGATCTTCTAGTAGAAAGTGTGGTGGAGTTGGCAAAAAGGTGATATTGCTGCCCTTCATTTCCATTCCAAAATGTGCTAGTCTATCAGCTAATGTGTTCAGCTCCATGTAAGTGTGGATTATGGCCGTATCACTTAATGTCTGGATTAAGGGTCTGCAATCATTAAGCAAGTGTGAGTGTATTGTGAATGTACTAGTAAGCATGCTAATTACCTATTTAGCGTCCGTGTGGATTTGCAATAGTGTGAGGTTGTGAGCTGTTGCTAGTTGCACTTGCGAACTTGTTATAATTTGATAAAAGTGACATTAGGATCATGTTGGGCATAAAATTCCAATGGACTAAGAGCTGTTTGGCCCAGCTTTTGGGAGGCCGAAAAGCAATTTTTTTGGGTCAAGAAATGTACTTCTTGAAATTTTGAGATTTTTATCAAGGGGAGAAGTGCTTTTGAGCAACCAAAGCAAAGTTTTTGTTGGAAGAAATTACAAATTCTAACTTCCTATGAGAAGCAGAAGCTAAAAATTAAATTTTCAAGACAAATATTTTTATAGTAAATTTATATTTTAAATTATCCTTGTTAATTTAATTTTTTATTGTTTGTTTTTACTATCATGTTATTTTCTTTTTATTTCCACTGTAATGCTTGAAATAATTTGCACGTAATCCCTAAATTTTATTTGAAAATTAAACACATTCTTTTCGTCTGATATATTATTTCATTATTAAAAAGATTTAGCCAAATACCATCTGTTTCTATGAATCTCTATTACTAGCAAAAACTTTCTTATGTAATTTTGTCAATCACTATATTTCAAAGAAAAAATTCTTTCTAAAATCTTCATTAAAAAGATTATTTCAAAATAAGCAAATTTTACGATCACTTAGGCAGTGAGCATTCACAATATCACCCGCAGAGGCAAGCCACATGGCAAACTTTTATTGGTTAATATCCTCACCCCGGGCCCACAGTACCATTCATCTCTCTTCTCTCAACCATTTCCACATCGCAGTATTTCTCCATTGTTCCAAACCCTCAAAACAGCTCCCAAAAAACAGTGTTCTAAATCACACAGTAGAGGAAACAAAAATGACGGAGGCAATGATAAGGAAGAAAGCCGGAATGGCTAGTGTGAAAGACATGCCTTTATTGCAAGACGGTCCACCACCGGGCGGTTTTGCACCGGTTCGATTCGCTCGTCGAATCCCTAACACCGGTCCAAGTGCTTTGGCTATTTTCCTTACTGCTTTTGGTGCTTTCTCTTGGGGTATGTACCAAGTCGGCGTTGGAAACAAGAAGCGTAGGTATGAAACAATTTTTTTATTTTGTGAAATAAAAAGAAAACCATTTGGGTATGTTTATTTTGTCTTGATTTGATCTGGGCGTCTCTTGATTTTTGTTGATTATGTGAAAGTTTGTTCCTTTTGAGGTATGTACCAAGTTGGAATTGGAAATAAGAAGTGTAGATATGTTGTTTTTTGTGGAAAAAGCCTTTTGGGTGTGTTTATTTTGTCTTGATTTGAGCTGGGTGTATCTTAATTTTTGTTGATTATGTGAAAGTTGTTCCTTTCGAGGTATGTACCAAGTTGGCATAGGAAATAAGAGGCGTAGGTGTGAATTTCTTGTTTTTTTTTGGTCAAAAGAATTCATTTGGTGTGCTTATTTTGTCTTAATTTGAGGTGGATGTGTTTATTTTGTGATTCTTCGTGAACCTTAAAAATGTTATTAAATTTGTGTGCATTGGTTGATTTGAGCTAAGAGTTTTGTTCTTTTTCGTTCAATTTGTTTGATAAAGGTAGTGAAATTTGACACTTTGTTTGAATTGGTAAGTGAATTATATTGAAGAAAAGGTTAAACATACGCTGATTCTGTTAAAAAGTGTATAATTAGGTTGTGATTCATGTTGAGAACGATATCGTGTTTTGAATTCAAGAACGGTAAAAGACAGAGTTGAAATCGGTGATGATCTAGGCTTTTGATCTCTGCTGGTGGTTGCAAATCTTTTTTTTCCCCATGAGTTTCTTATCTGTGCTGCTTTGTTTTGGTACTTGGTACTGGAATAATGAGGGTAGTTTTGAGGGACGATGTTAAATTTCGTGTCCAAACTGTGACATTGTGAGTGTGGAATAGGTTGTCTTTAGTATTAGAATAGATAAGATGGTGCTCGACATGCGTTCAAGTGCTCTTTTGTTGATCAAATTTTCCCATGGTGCCTGCTTCTGCTCTGTGAGTCAGGTTTTAGACCTTTAATCTGTATAAGCCAGCAAGAATGATAGATTACAGAAGATTCATTAATCTTGTGGAAGACTAAACTAGTTATTTGGATGAGGGGGAAACGGACTGGCTTAACCCAGGATGCTTTTGTCTTTGAAGAAACTCTCATGAACTTTACATGAAGTAGGCTGAGCTATAGAAATGTCAAGCATTGGAAACATACCATTTTATTTCATAAAGACATTTAGAAGTAAATATCGTTTGCTACTTAAAGAATTTGGTTCCTTACACCTATTTAGTTCCCCAGCTCAGAAAGTTCTCGGCAAAACTGTTTTGATTAGTTGAAGCTAGTTTATGGTGTGTTGATTATCTGATCAGCATATTCAAGCTAGTACATAATGTGGCATGTTGACTGTGATTGTCCCTCATACTCTCACAGGTCTTAGAAATCAGGATCCTCACGGTAGGTGGAATTTTTTTTGCTTCAACTCCAAGGGGTATTCTGGATTTTCAGAACTTTTGAGTTGTTTTGGTTAGTTCAATTGATTGTATTATCTTGAATTAAAAAAAGTTCAATGGAATGTATTATTCTCCTTAACACATTCTGGTTCTTCTAGAATCTGCATGAGATGGACCTTTGGTTAGCACATTCACATATAGTAAACATCTCTAGCCAATCATATGTCCCCATACCATTTTTATGTTCAAATCATTGAACTAAATGTATTCCATCCTTAAATACTTCCTAGATCGGAGTCTTCTCTGGGATAGACAAACCCCAGCCATTGTCTTGGAGCAGCTTGCAGTGACTATAGATCTTATAGATATGAATTTGGCCAATGAAGACTCCTCTGCTAATAGGAAAACCTTTGAGGTTCCTTCTCCAAAAAAAAAAAAAAAAAAAAATAATATTCTTTTTTGATAAAAAAAAAGCCTTTGAGGTAATTGCATATCAGTTTTCGTGTTATGGCCTTTTCAGTTGTGTATTTTCTGAAGAAGAATACTTGGTGAACTGCCTAGGGTAGTTAGGAATTTTAGTGATCTACTCTGGTCATCGAGAACCCAATGTCCAGCAGCCAATGTCCAAGGCCATACCTTAACTGCATTCTCGTGTCCAATCTGAAATTTTATTCTCACTCAAGTGGTATTCTAGCGGAGATATTGAATAAGGAATAGGAGAAGGGTCGAAGACTTGAACATGGAGACACCATAGAGGCATAGACCAGATAAGTTCCAGAGAAGAGTTGGATTGCAAGAATTGGATAGACTCATAGCCAAGCAAGTAAGCCCTTTTCTCTAGCATGAGTATTATGACTTTCTCTAGTGAAACATAAAGACTGTTTGGTGCTCCAAGGGCTATGAAACTTAGTGAGTATGAGAGTATTATTAGGTTCCTAGAATCAGTAGAAAATAAATACTCCTAATAAATGCCTACCTTTTGTTGTCTGTTTTAACATTTGTTTGTTTTCTTTTTTGGGGGGAGTGGGTAGGTGGCACTATTTTAAAATCTTCTACTGTGAAAGATTATGATTATCGTCCAGGAAGAAGTCTACTGACACTGAAACCAATAACTTCAAGACTGTGACATCGAAAACTGGAATAAAATTAGTGAATTGATGATAATCTCCTCCTAATGCAAAAGATAATCTCCCAGCATAGTGTCGTACTTCCCTATGTCAAAGTTAGCTTTTAGCCAGGATCAATTTTCTTTAGCTAATTTGTGATGCATTTACTGCCTTCGACTCAATTATTTTGTCCTGTCTAGACTATGCTTTTCTTTAAATCCTTGTTCATCTGTAGTTTATGTCTATTTAGCAAGAATAGCCAGCAGCCAACGTCCCATCCTCCTCCTTCTCAAGGCCCTAAAATTATGGAAATCCTGAATGGTATGAGCACATTTGGATATTTTTCCATGTAAAATGACCATCTAGGCACTGGAATCTTACTTTTCTAAGTTAGAAGTTATATATTGGTGAGGACAAACCCTGAAGAAGTATTTCTTGACTTTTCCAGAAACAGCCTCCTTTTTTCTTTTCAATTCTTAGTGCTTACGAACTAGCTGAAATCCTTATGTAGTCCCTCCAGTCCAGGGACTCCCAGTTAACGACACAGAGAAGATTATCATAATAAATCCTTAACGAGAACCATTATGCAGATTCTGGCTATATTTGGCAAATGGTATAATGAAGGACTGCAGGCTTTAGATCCGAGGTCAGTGTGAACCCCTATATGTGCCTCAGTCTAGATGAGCCAAAGATATGGCTGCATTCGTGGAAGCTAAACTGGGAAAGTGGGTGACTTAGGATTTTATAATAGGAAGCAACTGAGCTTCACTTAAGAATTTGTTCTGTTTGATGAGTTATTTTTTGCGATCTCCAAGAGGATTTATCATGCTTCCTTTTTTGTTTGGAGGATTACAAAATTTAATTAGGGATTTATCACGTTCCCTTTTTTATTTTAATTGGAGATGTCATTTATAGTTTGAAGTTGAGTCAAGTCAACAATTCATTTCTCTTACCAGATCTAGGCACATCATTGATGTTATGTTATCCGTCTCCTAGTATCTAGTCCCGAGCATTGGTTAATGGTATGATTGTAGTCCTATTATGGTCTTGTCCAGTTCTCACCTCATCAGCTAGCGTTTGGAGTTGCATCAGGTCTATGGTCCATTTTTTCTTAGCAGCTTAAAGTTAATGAGATCATTAATTAGTTATGGTCTGAGAAATTAGGACCCTGAGCTCTCTGATACAGTGTTTCTTGGAGGGACTTGGAAAACTTGTTTAAACTAGGATGTTCCTAAAACTCCCTTCTATGTATTGGAAGACGTGCTCTCGTAGCTCAGTGGTTCTGAAATCAACGACGACCACAAATTTGCTTAAAATAAGGTTTTGATGATATTTGCATTATTATGTAGGGTAATAAAGGAAGAAAAATATGCTGCTCGCAGGGCTATCTTGCCCATGCTTCAAGCTGAAGAGGATGAAAGGTTAGCTGCTTTAATTATTTTTTTCCCATTTCAGGCTCATGTTTACTTATTCTAGTCTGGCCCTGTTTTTGTTTATGCTATTGCTTTCTTTGCTTATTCAGATTCGTTAAAGAGTGGAAGAAGTATCTTGAAGAAGAGGCGAGAATCATGAAGGATGTTCCCGGTTGGAAAGTTGGTGAAAGTGTTTACAACTCTGGGAAATGGATGCCTCCAGCAACCGGAGAGCTTCGTCCTGATGTCTGGTAATATGTTGGCAGGAGACGACGAAAACTGCATTGTTTCAGTGGAGTTCATACTTTCCTTTGGATTTCTTTCCTCATCGGAATAAAATGTATCTGCAAAATCTGTGCAAATGTTTAGAATGAAGTTACACTATTTGCTTTAACGCGGTTAGCGTTCTCCCTCCTATCTCATGGAAGTTAGGATAATCAGAGACGATGCTAGTTCCATGTTCTCTCAATGTTTCTATATTTTCAGATTTTCTTTTCAGTTACTGGGAAATGTTTCCTTAACCCCTTTTCCAGTTACCCCGAACATAGCAAGAGGCCAAATCTAGCAGTGGCTATTGTTGGATGTTTCTGATATTGAGCTATACTAAAGATTGTTTTCCTAATTACTATTGCTTTGATTTCTTAATTCCTTTTCAACTTTTTAATAGTATCTGCAACCCCTCAATGGTGAAAGCTAATAATTTCAGACTAACACAAAGAAACGATGAATTTCTATTTGTTCACCAAAACAATTAAGATTAATTGAGTTGTTCAAGTATTACTTGAACAAAAGTATAATTGTGGTAACTTATCTGATATCCTCTTTACATAATTAGAAGAAATTTTGATAATCCAAACTAAATAGACCTCCAGATACCCAATTTCAAGGCGATGAAAAAAGTATTAGATACATTTTTATCACTTATGAAAAAATCTTAGAAAGTAGCAACAATTAAAACTTGGAAGACTTAGTAGGCGTTTGGACATAAGAATTGTAAAATTCGAAAAAATGGTGAAAATTATTTTTAAGTGAAAATGATATTTAAAATTTAGAGTTGTGTTTGGACATAAATTTCAGTTTGAGTTGTTTTTTAAATTTTGTGAGTGATTTGAGTAAAAATTTGAAAAACAACTTTTTGCAGTTTTTCAAATTTTCGAAAATTTCCAAAATGCATCTTCAAGTGAAAATTGAAAATTTTGCAGTTTTTCAAATTTTCGAAAATTTTCAAAATGCATGTTAAAGTGAAAATTGAAAATTTTATGAACAAACGTTGATTTCGGAAAAAAACAAAATTTTTTTGGAAAAATCTTCAACCAAATTGTATGTCCAAACGGGCCCTTAATATCAAGAAATTGTAATTAAAAGAAGCCCAAAACTCAACATCATGTCTAAAGAGTACATTGCAAAAGGACTGGTAGTCTTCCATTCACAGCCCTATAATTTCCAAACTGCACCTAAGAAACACAAACTCTATTGAAATTAACACAATACAAAGCAAGCACTTCCATAGTTTTGCTTCAAAAAAGCACATATTATTACATTCAAAAGCAGAGGCTAGTAAAGTAGAAACAAAGGTCCTGTTCCATCTTCTTTGTCAGCATCAGGGATGCTCCTATAGATACGCAAGTTGTTAGAGATTTCCCAGCTCCAATCGTTCTTCCTTGTCACATACATCGGTGGCCAACGGTTAATCCTCACATAGTGTTGTCGTATTTTTCCATCTGCAAGCAAGCTAGTTACTATGGAGTAGCAAGACTCATGACCGCCCCATACCTTGTCATCTGGTTCTGCAGTCTGACTTCCATCTGGAAGGAAATAACGGCGCATGGGAGGTCCTGTCCCGTTCCAGTAGGGGTCGAGCATTCGCCAATATTCCGGGGCTGCCTGAGGAGTCTTTATTAGGTTGCATTTCACATAATGATTATGCTAATGTCCTAACCCTATGACAGGAAACTAGGGAAAGGAAGAGAAGCCCTATGAAACTGACCAGGGACAGTAATAAAGCAGTAGATATTTTTGCGAAGAACAAGCAGTGGAAAGAAATGACTAAAGAAAGTAACCATTTTAATTTCTTACCAACCACTTGCAAAGCTACGCAAAGTGACCGATCCCTCTTGTAATTAAGTTATTGTGCTTGCCACAGAGGAGATCATAAAAAATTGGATGTTTGGACAGCAGTTGCACAGATTTATGTGTTCTCAAGCACGTACAAGTTCTACTAACTCAATTTGGTGCGAGCTGCATCCATGCATGACATATATGGGGTTGGATAATGCCTAGTCATAGAGTTCAAATTAGTAAGTTAATCCAGGTAACACTTAGAAAGGATAAATATGAAATAAGCATTTCAATTCATACCTCGGTGAAATGGAACTCCCACGCATGATCACATAAATCCTCCTTTGTTACTCGCTTCTAAGATACATGATGTATGAAAAAGAAGTTGGTTAATGAACCAAAAAGAATAATAATTAAGAGAATGATTTTGTATATGCTAGTGCTAAAGACCGAGAGAATAGTAATACTCACACGTTCACCATCCATTACCGACAATGAGTAAGCAGCCAACTTTGACAATCCATTCATTTTCGCTACCCGAGGTAAATGTGCTTTGTCATGCCATAATTCATCGCACTACAGAGAGATGCACAAGAAGTCATTGATCTTGCAGAGAATTTGTAATTAAATGTGCACATGACGTGATCTATTCTTAGTCTTAAATAGACATTTTACGAGAGCAGATGGCAAACGATAACATCAATTTACAGAAGATGAACTCCGGATTATTAACATGTAACAGGAGGAACAACAAATACTGAGCAAAGCTTATATCACTTTTCAGGAACTTAGATGGACCCAAGACAAAAAAGGGATCACATTGTTCTAATTCTTCCTAACACAGTAACGTGTCGCAAATGGAAACTCTCCAAACTAAGATTGCTAATCTTCAATCAGTATTCTGGAACAAGGCTCTCAAGGCAATGGGAATTGCAATAACCAATGCCGAGAAGCAAAAGCTGCGCTGGTTAAAACCCGCAACTCAAGTACTACAATTAGTTAAAGCAACTCGAACTCCCCAAAAGGAGAGTAGAAACTCATGGGTAATGAGTCGTGATTTTCTATGAGAACATTTCAGATTTATGTGCTCCATAGCAGACTATAACCCAGTCATGATTGTGACGTACGAAGTAGCTTGCTCGCACTTCAATTGATCGAGTCCAACCCACAAACATAGGTCACAAAAGTAACCCTACCACCAAAGCTGAAGTAGATGAACTCACACCAAGTGTTATAGTTGGGGTTCGAATCTAGGGTCTCAAATTGTTATTCCCATACCTTAACCACTAGATCGTTCTTTTGGGACATCCCGATCATAGTTTTTCAACCCACTAGAGAGAAAGGTACTTCATTTCGGGCTGATTGTTGGCAAAGAGGAACTCAACCCCCCCAACACCTGGTTCATAGCCACATTAATCTTCTCAGCTTTAAGAAGGCCATATACCAAACTAAAACCTTTGCCTTGCTAAGAGCCTAATTAGATTGTATTGGCAGCATATGCTTTATATGATTCGTGATGCAATAAAGCAGATTCCTTTTCAACTTTTTGCCAACTGGCTGATTGAATTTTCGCTAACCTAGGAAAATCCGTCCCCGGTATTGTAATTATCAACCTAGGAGAGCTCAATGTGTATCCTTTACAGAGCTAAATTCCCAGATCAAATGGGCAAGGAGAAGCACCAAGACTATGTTTTTTCATATAATTTTGCACTGTCTTACAAGCAGAGACGGTCAAAAGAAGATTTTAACGTTCTTCATCAATAAAAGAAGATTTAATCTAAAGAAAGCTCTTCAAAAAATCCATGTTGCAGTACCTCATAAAGCAATTAAGAGCAAGAAACAAAAGAGACAATTGATCTTCAACAATTTATCGTCTTCCCAATAAACCAACTAGAAAAATGGCCAGAGGACAACCTACAAACAAAAATTGACCCACCAATAATCCAATTGTTAGCTACTCCTAAAATTGCCAAAATACTAAAAGGTCATACTTTGATATAGCAATTTTTGTAAGACAAATACAATAACAACAACAATAACAACAAACTCAGCATAATCCCACAAGTAGGGTCTGGGCAGGGTAGTGTGAACGCTGACCTTACCCTACCTGGAAAGGTAGATAAGCTGTTTACGATATACCCTCGACTCAAGATTTTGTAAAACAAGTAGTAAATTAATAAAAGCAACTTTATACCAACCACAGGACACAAAGCATAACAAAATTAGAGAGCTCTTAACCCAGTCTTAAAGCAAAAAATTGCCTAAGTATTGACATGAAATGAACCTAAAAGGTAAATATACTGTTTTCGATAGACCCTCGGCTCAAGATTTTGTAAAACAAGCAGTAAA